>NW_024870752.1:127500-362500 GCF_019054845.1 Dipodomys spectabilis | reverse complement strand
AAATAGCTTTAAACAATATTTCTCTAACAGTCTCATGATTCATAGGCCGATCCCACAGAAGTTAATTTATAAGATAATAAGCTGACAAACCTCAGCTTTTATACACACATGTGTGTATGTAAATGAGTGACCATGTGCATACATTTGAGAATACAGACTGTTCACCTTTATCATAAACCTTCCATTTTAATGTATAATATTTTATTATTTGCACATACCAAAAGAGAAAGACTTTAAGATGACTTAGGGGTAGTTGTGAAAGCTCAATGATAAGAACAGAATTTAAAAGCTTTTGGAATATTCACAGTATTAAAAAGCAAGACACTTTATATGTAGTTCCGGTTTTTTTTCTTCTACTTTTACTAAGGCACCTATCTATCTTTGAATAGAGGAAGTTTTTAGTTGCAGGCAAAGGTTAACACAGGTAGGTGTCTTTAAATAAAAATGTTACTACTTTGGGCTATTTGGTTTGGTTGGGAAGTCATCTGTGACTCCTAGTTTTAAAAAGGGAGGGGGTGTGTTATTTAAAACTAGAAAATTATATTGTAAGAAACTGTGGTCAATCTGCAAAGATGAGGGATTCTAAAGCCCTATATTTTATCCAGGAGATGATGAATACATAAAGAATCATCCTGAATTCAAGAGTAGCTAGGTAGAAAGAACACTTACTATCTTTAAATTTTGGTGCATGCCACTCGCTTTTATTTCCTTCCCTGTAGTTAAAAGGTAGCCCATATATCTGTCGCTTTGGGTTTCCAAAGACTCGTAACTTAATTCCTTCAGGCTATTCATCAGCACAGTAATTAAACTAGCAAATGGATGTAAATAAAGTGAAATTGGTTTCATGACAGATGAGGCGAAGAGGCCTCTGACATGAAACAAGGCAGGACAATAATGATTTCAGCAGCATCAGGCCATGGAAGGAACCCCAGCTGGATTTATTAGATGCTGCAAGTGATTTGCTGGAAGTGGGCAGGACATGAGCACTTTTTAATTTGACAGGAATTTTGCATTCTAAAGAGCATATTGAAATATAAATGCAGAAATTAGTTCAGGCATATTATAAACAGAAGTATATTTGGAGCCATGGTACTACCCAATATTTTAAACAGAACAGAAACACACACTCTCTCTAGTAGGAGGGTTGCATTGAACAAGTTATTTTTTTAAAATCCAACCAGAGTGACAAAATAACTCTGTAATATTCCACTAGGCTTCAGAAAGCCTATTACTATTTTAGGGTTAGTGGATTGGGTTTATTTACCAGAGAAAATGTGTAGAACTGTAGATTATTTTAAAAAAAAACCAGCATGATGAAAACATGTATATAAATTAAGAGTTCATGCTTACATAGGAGGGAAATATAGGACAGACTGGGAGAAAGTCGGGAATTTATTTTACAACATAGAAGTACTACTGTGTTTAAAGAAATTCTGGGATAACTATCTGGTATCAGTTTATTGGTTCTAGTGATCTGCATCCTGGATACTCAGAAAACAAATTTCTAATACAAAGAAAAATGTTCTCAAGACCTTGCTAAGATTACTCTTAAACTCAAATACAAATTTGTTCTCTTGAGACATATTTGTTCTCTTTAAAATAGAGAAGAAATCAAACAACAGCTGAAGACCCTGGAATAAGAAAAGGAAAAGGTGGATTCTTGGCTAGCTCAACAAGAGTCAATTGGAAATTGAGCCACAATTTCACAATAAGGAAGTCACACCTAGAATAAATAAAATCACAGATTTCCACTCCCAGAAAAAACTAGAGCCTTTCTCTACATATAGGTGAAAAACAAAATTCTTTATGGTTAAATGTAGTTTTAACTGAGGAACAAAGATAATCCAGAACTCCCTTAAGTGATGCCCTCTCTTCCCAGAGATTGGAACAAATTTTCAGCACCATGGCTAGCTCCAGGATGATTGCAGCAAACTGGGAAAAGTGAATCTAAAATATTCCTGAAATTGTGTAGGCAATTTAATTATTCAGCAGCGAATTCTAATCCATGAATGGGGCACACTAAAATCTTTCAGAATGAAGTGTTTTTATAAAATATCCAGCTATTACAGAGATTAGGTTAATGGAACTCATCATGAAAATAAAATCTTCAAAAAGAAAAAAGGAGAACAAAAACAAAACCCACCAAGTGCAGTCTCCTTCCATTCTAATGGTGAGTGACTTTTAGGCCATGAAGGAATTTGTTATGAAACTCAATTGGCTTTCTCTCTGAGCCTGTCTCTCTCTCTTTTTTAAATAGAAAAAACCATGCCTAATTATTTTAAAGTTCTTTTCCAATCGTAAGTCACAGGCAAGTCCTTTAATTATAATACAGTATGAATAGGGGAGCATATGGAGGAGAATGTCAAGAAGAGGGTGCCAGGGGCAGATCCTCAGAAATCTGTATTCATTTCTGGCTCTTATTTGTTCAGTAATCTCTACCATCATAACTAAATCTTGAAGCACTGATGTAGTTCGAGTTGTTGTTGACTTAACGTCAAAATTCAATCACTGGGGGTTTTGCATCAGCCGGGCTACTTATTTGTCTAATAAATCCGTCATTTTGTAAGAAAAATATTTGAGCAGCCGTACTTGACCTCTTGGTATCCACAAGTCACATTTATTTCTTCCAGTTTACAAATGCAAAATCGAGATGATCATCTAATGCCTGGAGGAACCGTGTTGATTTCTGATTGGATTTTAGATGGAAATGTCTATTTTAAATACCTTGTGATTAAATTGTACATATAATAGAATCTATGCATTTTAAACTGATTCCTGCTTGGAAACCTAACCACCTGGGCTGCTCGTCACACATACTGATGCTATAAAGAAAATTAAAAAAAAAGAAGCAAAAATAAAAAGTCCAATAAAGTCCTGCCCACACAATAAACGGAACCCACCCTTTCCTTACACTGAAATTGATACTCCACAAGGACACTGGAATGAGTTTAAAAAAATTCTAAAATAGTGCTTTTCTGATGAAGTCCCAGAAAATGTTCTAATTCTGGTAGAGGAGGAAAGGGTTTCATTACCCCAGTCCCAGAGGAAATTGCTCACAAGATCCTGGAGGCATTGCTTAGTCTCAGGGCTCAATGTTGAGTCTAGTGTCAAACTGTAACTCAAGTCCAAGGCAACCCATGCTAAAGTCTCTGAATGTTTATTGGTCAAGGAAAATAATAAGTGAAAGGCGACTGAATGGATTTTATTCTCTAGTCCCATTTTAGAAATGGCTTGAGAGTGTTCAGGGGCCCACTTTTCCTTTGCTCCTTCTCAGAGTCTTTTAAGTGCAAAGGCCTCTCACACTGCCAGAGTGGTTTTGAGCTGTTCAGTCGAGGGACCACGTCCTTTATCGAGAGTTTCTCGGTGCAGCGTGGGAGAGAATGAACCACTATTCCATTTCTTATGATAAAGGGCTTTGGAATCGTGCTGAAAACGGATTTTTAACCAGTTGGTGATGACGCTGGCAGACCTGGGAAGTCAGGAGCAATTGAAGTGGTACTGCCCCGTTAGCTGCAATGCGTGCCTCAGGGACGCAGTTTGTGACCCGGGTGCCTGGGTGGATGTGCTGTGTAGACAGAGCACAGGACGGTAGAGAGATGATCGGGTCCGGGAAAACCATTTCACTTGGGCCCCTTTGATTTCTCGCTCCCGCCGTGTGCATGCGTGCCTGCATGTAGAACTAGAACCTTATGAAGTCTTGCTTCAGTTTGTTTGTATCTGAAATCATGGCGATGGTTCAACCTCTAATACAGGAGATTTTAGGCCAAAGGTGACCAATGAAAGGGAAGGATTTTGATCCCACTGTCTCTTTCCCATCTCAGCTCTGGAGTTCCCTTCCCTTTGCAACCCCGTGCTGGCTTTGATTGCATTTGGGAAAGCTTTTTCTCTCCAGCCCAGTTCCTGCTGAGAAACTCCGAGATCCTGATCCACCATCCCCCCTCCCCCCATGGTGTGATGCGGCCAGAATTCTCATCAGGGTTTCCATTCCCTCTTTTACCCGAGTCTCGGTTCCTGGGCTCACGATCTCGGGCTCCAGAATCTGGCGCTGCGTCTACCTAGGGCCAGGCAGGCTGGCTAAGGAAAAGTGTCCGGACCTACGGCCTGCGATGCTGCGGGAAGCAGCGGGTCAGCCTGCTGGTTCCTCCAAAGGGAGCTCAGGCTGGCTGGAGCAAGTGAGCTCAAAATCTGCTCTCTTACCCCCACGACCTTCGGAGGTCGCTAGTAAGCAGTCCTCTGTGCGCCCGCTGAGGTTGCTCCAGGAGGTAGGCGACTTCTTGCTTCCACTTGTTCGGGCTGGCACCTGGAGGCTCAGAAGTTTGAGACTACTGAGACCAGGGCTCTCAGCCTATCATGTTTGCTTTGAATCTTTCTTAGAAATCTGCCACTTGTATTTAAAAGAAAGTGGTGGTCATCCGAGGGAAAAAGGATGAAAAAATGCAGCAGTGGTACTCACTGGACATTATGTTGCAAATGAACTTTACAACTTATGGGTGGAGACAAGAGGCAAAAACTGGTGGTCACATTGTCCAAGAAGAAATGTACTCATTACCTGACTTATGTATCCTGTAACCCTACTGTACATCACCTTTATAATCATCATCATCATCATCATCATCATCATCATCATCATCATCATCATCATCATCATCAAAGCTGGCCCTTACAAATCTTACTTCATTTTCTCCCCTCTCCCCAGGACTGTAAGGGATTTAGTGCATTCAGAGAAAGCCACTGGAAAGCAAAAGCAAGCAAACAACAACAACAACAAACATCCTCAAGTGCAGGCCCATTGTTTAATGTGAAAGCCAACAACCCATTCTTTCAGTTCCTAGACTTGTTGGAAAATAGAAGGACCAGATTTTATTTTTAGAAAATACTGAAGGATGGGGAGGTGAAGGAATGATCCTATAGCAATGTGGCAAACCCCAGCAGAGTAATTGATAAGCTTGTTCAGTATTTGTTTCTATACCAAAAGCATGCTGGTGGAACTTTCAAAGCCTTTATATCCATCCACAATCTCTTATCTCAGGTCTCTCATTACCTCAACCTGCCCTTCAGCTCTATAGATTAGCAAGGACAGTGGGATGTTCTAGGATTTCCTCCATCATCTGTCCACTCCATCTTCAGATGTAGAGACTCTGAAGGAACTTTGCTCCTTTACTGTTGGGGAGGAGAACAGGAAATTAACCTGGAAGGCATAAACCCTCTGGGTTTTGTTGGCATGGGCAGCATTGGCTCTAACCTGGTATTGGCCTCCAGATTCCCTGCATCCTTGCCAACATCTAGGAAAGGACTTGTGCACACACACAATGCTTAACTTTGGTTTTTCTCCAGTCAGAGATTCCAGCAGAACAATATTGAGAAAGTACAATCATTTCATGTGAACCAGCTGAGAAGACAGTTCAGGCAGGAGGAATGGTTGACAGATGGAAAAAAAAATGTTTCTGGGAGAGACATAATTTTAAGCCTAGATCTAGATCCTAAATGTACAAATACAGTTAGGTATCATTTTTTTTTGAGAAACCTGACTTATATCCTCTGAACTTCTACCTGTAAGGATTATGTTTTTGGCCAGGGCGGGTAGTTTTAGTGGTGGTGGTCCCAGAAAAAGCACAAATTCTACCACTGAGCTCCATCTCCAGCCCCTGCCTATAGGGTTTAGAAGTTAACCTTCACTTACATAAAGTAATTATGTTTATGAACTTTTTAATGAGAAACAACTGGAGTAAAAAAGAGGAAATGCTTGGGCAATTTGAAAATATTGTTAGCTTGTGGAAATAGATGTACTACATTGTAGTTATTAACACCTTATAAAATCTTAAATCAATATAAATTAATTTAATTATGATTTGTAATTGCATTTTGCATGATCAATTTGAAACTCTGCATTAAAGATAATTGGAGCTGGGTGCTGTCACTCACCACTCCCTTAATAGCTTAATGAAAAGGAATGCCATGTACCACCTTTGGGTTAAACCTGTAAATTAGGATAAATGCTTATTTTCCAATAAAAATGTGGTAAAAATAATTGTACATTTAATAGACATTTTTATTACTCATTGTAAGTGTGTAATGGATTTTTTTGGTAAATTGCATTATTATTTTTTCCATGGATCTAGTTAAGTATTTATTAGGGTTGATTGAACTGTCAGTGTTGTTTTTTTTTCAGGATCAGACCTCAAAGATTTGAATGAAGACTAACTTTTATGTAAAAATATCATGCTGTCCTCGAAGCTTGTGCCAAGAGGTCACTGCAGATAGAGGTCCTAACTTAGCATAATGGGTTTAACATTTCCATGACATCATCAGGGAATCTGAAAAGAGTCTAAGGATAATCAGAGTGGTCATTCAGAAGAACAGTAAATATTTTATGAGGATATATAGAAGACAGGAAAGATGGTCAGAAAGGTGATTCTAAGCTCCTCAGAGTTCTGCAAAGGAGGGGTCTCAGTTACTCACAGAGTTAAAGAGCCACGGGCTGTTTTTATATTAGCAAGGCAATTGGGAAGATTCAGAATGGGATGAAGATTAGGGATTGATTCATAGGAAATCATTTTTTTTTCCAAATTCTTAATGTATTTCTCAGTATGAAGTATTTATCTTACATATGATTGCAACAGAAATACGTATCCATTATTCCTGGGACTAGTTTAGTTACATTTCCCAAATCAACAAGGCACTCTTCTAAGAAACTGGGAACACATTGGAAGTGCTTGTGAATGAGATAAATACTTAGTGATTATTTATTTTCTACTTTTATTAAAAATATTTGAATTCCTATGTCTGTATAGACTTTGATAGATTCAAAGAAACAATAGAAAGCACACAAAATAGCATGATGTGTAGTTTTTAGCACTTCCTCTAAATTATGATTTTCTTTCTTGTCAGATTGCATAAAATAGAAATAAACCTCTTGCTATTTGAGTAGAACTATTGTGATTTTGTTTAGAATATGATTAGACTTGCTCAAGTTTATTCAAGTATTTACCTCACTTTGGATTATGTAAATTAAATGTCTGGCATTAATGATTAAAAGGGGCATTCTAGGTTCAATTTCAAAAATATCAGCTGAATGAACACCGAGTCTAATTGAATTTATTTATTTTTATGGAATGTTCTCTTTATGTTTCTAATATAAAATAGCTTCTATGCCCATGTAATTGTAACCCCCCTGTACAGTATGTTCACAAAAAATAAAAAAAATAGCTTCTATTGTTTTCTAAAATACAAATATATTAGGTGATGGAAAAGTAGATACAAATATTTTAAACTGTAAAATTCAGTCTTCTCCCCTCACCTTGATCTGTCCACATCTAACCCCTCCTTGAAAGCTGAGGGGTTGTCATGCCAGATTTCCCTGATTTTCTCATGTAAGGATGTACACATGAATTCTTATTCATGCTCTTCCTTCCTTTTATTCCATATCTCAAATTGCTTCTTATCATAAGGACATGTTTGTGCTTTTGTCTTTTCATTAGGAAAAGAGATTCTTATTTTTCTATTCTTGTATTTTCCCAAATGACTAACATCATATTATACAGAGAAGATAATAAAATCTTCATGAATACACAAATTAAGGGACACATTATATTTTTCTTATGATCACAGTGAACACATGTAAATAATGCAGTTTCATGCTGCTCTTTCAAATAGTTCTATTTTACCCTTACAGATTCACACGTGGCTGGGAAAAATTATAGCACTGATCTCTTCAAGATCAGGTTGCTCTCATCTTTATGTTCCACCTTAAATTATATTGTGTCAATTAGAATTTCTTTTCACAAAAATATTCCAGTTTTTAAGAAGCAGTTAACTATTCTAAATGTTGTAATGTCCCTTATATAATTTGAGGAAACAAAATTGTGTGCAATTCCCCGCTGTCATTGCAATTGGTTGCGGACTGTTTTCATGACCAAATGTTCTGATTGCTTGTTCTATGCTACAAATATACCCAGCTCCTTATTTTTACCATGAGCAGATCATGCCTTAAAAATTGCCATAATATGGTCACCAGAATTAACTTGAGAATGTCTCTACATGATTTATTCTTTCTTTTCCCTTTGCACAGTCACTGAATATTGCAATGTAATAATTTCTGCAAGTGGACTAGTCAAAAGCCAAATAAATCATTCCTTTATAAGATGCAAAGTTTAAAGTGCCAGTTAGCAAGTTTTGCTTCTTGGTAATAGGGTTCAGCAAATTTTACTTTTTGACACATTTTATAACCCTTCAGAATAGCCACCATAATTACAAATGACTCCACTTCCATGCACTATAGGTGCATGCTTTCTAAGAATATTTTGATTACAATTGAGTATTTTAAAATCATAATATATGTATATACTTAAATATATAACATCATTCACACACATATAATAACTATGTCAGTACATCCAATATGACAAAATTATTTTATAGGATGTTGATAGCTATTGTTTTCTAGTAAGGGAAGAAGCTATCAAAGCTCTTAACAAAGGAAAATATGTTAAAAATGTCATAGCAGAGAAACCTAAATGTGGCCAATTATTTCTCTGTCTCCGTTGCGCTCGCTCTTTGTCTCTCTCTCTCTCTCTCTGGTGCTGGTGTCCCAGGGCTTGAACTCAGAGCCTGCGCACTGTCCCTGAGGTATTTTCCTCTACCACTTAAGCAATAGCTCCACTTCTGCATTTTTTTGGTGCTCAATTGGAGGTAAGAGTCTCATGGACTTTCTTGGCCAGGCTGGTTTCAAACCTTGATCCTCAGGTCTCACTCAGCCTCCTGAGTAGCTAGGATTACAGGCACGAGCCACCAGTACCTGGCTAATTATTTCTCTTTTTAAATATAAAATTCACATTCTATTCTTTTTTTTTTTTGGGTCCGGTCGTGGGGACTGAGCTCTGGGCCTGGGCGCTGTCCCTCAGCTCTTCAGCTCAAGGTTAGTGCTCTACCACTTGAGCCACAGCACCACTTCCGGCTTTTTTCTTTTTGCTTATGTGGTGCTGAGGAATCGAACCCAGGGCCTCATGCATGCAAGGCAAGTGCTCTACCACTGAGCCACCTTCCCAGCCCCTCACATTCTATTCTTAAACACCAATTGTATTGTATTTGTGATTATTCTTCCAGTTTTACTTCTTGAGTTAAGGCAGTAACTCTCATGCTCCAAGATTTTTCTTTGTCTACAAAAGACAACAAAATACAATGTTTCAAACTCTAAACCTTTTTATATTAAACATAGTCTTAAAGGAGAAAAGAACTAGTTATGGGCCAATATATTAAATTTCATGACTTGAAGACATTGTGACCAAACATCGTGGTAATCAAAATCCATATTTTCTTTATGTTTTGAGCTGTTTGCCAAACAAAGACAAGGCAAAACTCCGTACTTACATATTTCTACACTAAGTGTTAAAACATTAAAAAAATTCTATTAGGAAATAGATGAGTATAATGACCTTACTCTCCATCATATGCTGATAGCTAAGTATTTGAGACTGAAAAATTGCACTAATGAAGCTATTTGAAGGCTTTTGTGGACAACTGCTTCCTCTTTGAAGATTAAATGAATGATGTTGATGTGATTAATCTTAGTACAGGGAGTGATACAGCAGCTAGAAAATACCTTGGTGATTTTCATAATTAAACTGAATCAACATTTCAAAGAAATGCCAGTGTTATCACTTGTATATTAGAATTACATTCATTAGACTGGAGAAACAAATAATTTGAGCAAACAAGATTTTCCTTTTGGTGTATTGAGACTTCTGTCATATCTCAGAGTATCTCACTATAAATCATCATTCCTGTTTAATTTTGTCCTTGTCTTTTTAGCAATTCTTGTATTGTTGTGAGCATGCCTAGTGGAGTGAATGATATTGAATGTCTTGCTTCTTCTTTATTTACTTTCAATTTCTGAATTTTATCTTCTCTTAACCCTGCCTCCAAGGCAGCTGTCTGCTCGTCATGATAGTAGGCAATATTTAAGAAATTTTATTTCTAATAAAGTCTGAGTAATTTTTCTGGTTACTTGGAAAAAGACTGGAGGAAATCATAACTGGTATTTTCCCATGTCTTTGATATATTTAGATATTACAGTGTAATGTTACTTTGTCCAACCTTTATTGGTTGTAACTACTTTTGAAATTAAGGTTTTTTTTTTTAGAAGAATGATTAGAGAACAGTCACTCTCTCTCTTCTTTCTTCCTCTTTCTTCTTTCTTTCTTTCTTTCTTTCTTTCTTTCTTTCTTTCTTTCTTTCTTTCTTTCTTTCTTTCTTTCTTTCTTTCTTTCTTTCTTTCTTTCTTCTTTCTCTCTTTCTTTCTGTCATGGGGCCTGAACTCTGGGCTTGGGCACTGTCCCTCAGCTCTTCAGCTCAAGGCTAGTGATCCACCACTTGAGCCACAGCACCACTTCTGGCCTTTTTTGCTTATGTGGTGCTGAGGAATTGAACCCAGGGCCTCAGGCATGCAAGGCAAGCGCTCTACCACTGAGCCACCTTCTCAGTCCTAGAGTCACCCTCTTTTAGTGTTATGGTGGATAACTTAAATGGGAAACTGTTCTCTAACCCACTAGGAGAAATTGCCTTGGAAGCTCAACTAGGAACAGTTCTGACTTCTTAGTGCAAGAACAAGCTAGGTTCAAGGGTTAAGGATTACTGCATCAATGGAAGCACAGTGTGTTACTTGTTCTATCACCACTATAAATTACTTTAAAGGTTTCTGGGTGACTCTTGGTAACCCTGATATTTACAGTGTTCTTCCAGCAGTTGCATGATCTTTCCCTTCCTGGTTGTTTAATAGAAGTAAGAAATGCTTTCTTTAACCTATTGGATAAAAGACCAGTCTTTCTCTTTAGGGACCCTGATTGGAGTCAACTTACAATCTTTTATTTTTATTTATTTTTATTTTGTTGTCGGTCGTGGGGCTGAACTCTGGGCCTGGTTACTGTCCTTCAGCTCTTCAGCTCAAGGCTACTTGAGCCACAGCACCACTTCTAGCTTTTTTTTTTGCTTATGTGGTGCTGAGGAATCAAACCCAAGGCCTCATGCATGTGAGGTAAGCACTCTACCACTGAGCCAACTTCCTAACCCTCAACTTACAATCTTAAGTGAGATGAATTTGGTACTTGTCACCAAATCACTGGTTATTGTAAACACTCATTCTCAAACATGCTTTTCCTTCAGCATTATAATACAGAACATAATGGAATGATCAGGTGCCAAGCATCTGAGGAACAAAACTTCTAAAACTAACAATGTGCCAGAACTGATCCAAGAATGTTGATACATGTTCCCTATTACAAGCAGTCATTTAACACTAGCCTGATGGTTTGTAATCTATTGCCTTTCTTTGTGAAGTTGTTTCCATGTGTGTGTTTGAAATGCCAGATAGTCAGCCATACCGACACCTTGCCAGCCAAACACCACAGTGAATGCAAAACAGTACTTTTTGTCCCATTCAGGACTGTGATGTTCAGTTGAAACAGATTGTTCAGCACGTGGACTATCCAAGTCAAAAGGAAGTAATTAATAAACCCAGAGCACAAATTTCCCAAATCATAGCAATCATAATAAGGACAAGAGAGGAGGAAACTGAGGATGCAAAGAGATCTGCTTTGGGGGGAGAAGTCCCAGAAAGTGTCCCCTCTATAGGGCATTTGCCAAGAAGCAAGTGTGGAAAAATCTAAGAAAATATGGTAGAAGAAGGAGGAAAGGGGGAGATACACATATTACTTATATAAGGGATCTAATTTGCTTATCCAATGAGTCTAGTACACTGGACCACTGTGAAGGATGTGGATAACATGACAGGGAAGCCAGGTATTTTTTTGGGGGGGTGTTAGGTAATAATGTAGGCAGGTGGGGTAATAATCCTCAATCAGTGCAACATGTAAAAAGAAATCGAATGAGACAAAGGATTACACTAATTGTGTGCAGAAGGTAGACCTTGTTAAATAGAGAAGGAGCCCTCATCATGAGTGACACTGCCTCATGACTAACCGGGAACTGTTGTATCCCTGAGAACACATTCTTCACATAATTCACATACTTGTCTGCTGTTTAGCTCTGGAGAGCCAAGGGTAGAAAGAGATAATTGCTCAATAAATCATTCTTATCTAGCACACTTTGTTTTTTTTCTGGAACATGGTAAGAAGGTGGAAGCATGAAGAGGTTCTGAAACATTCTCCTTCCAATATTCTGATGATATTCCAGAACTGACCTACGTCATCATCTTTCTTAACTTTTCTCATGACATACTTAAGACACTCCTGGCCTTTTATTGCTTCCCTGTTTTTCTCATAGTTGATTCTCCTTTAATAACAATTTCTCAAAGAAGAGGTAGCATTGAGAAAATTTCCTTTAGCCTTCTTTTCCTCCTAGCAGGCATCATGGTTCTAACTACCTTTCAGTTTAAATTCAAGCTTGACAGGAATCACAAAGACTGAGAGCAAATCAAAGTGGACTGATGATCAGTTCTGAAACTCTGGCTGTTTTGGACACCATTCTCCCACATTTCCTAAAACTGAGCATTCATTGATGTTTAGTCTATAATATTTTCTCCTGTTCAAAGTTTCCAGAAGTGCAATAAGCATTTAGTAATCTCTACACCTTAAGAGAAGTTTAGTTTCTGTTGGAATATAGTAAAAATACATTTAAAGTTTTTTTTTTTTGGGGGGGGGTCCAGATGTGGGGCCTGAACTCTGGGCCTGGTCGCTGTCCCTCAGCTCTTCAGCTCAAGGCTAGCACTCTACCACTTGAGCCACAGCACCACTTCCGGCTTTTTTCTTTTTTCTTATGTGGTGCTGAGGAATCAAACCTCATGCATGCAAGGCAAGTGCTCTACAACTGAGCCACCTTCCCAGTCCCTTAAACAGATTTTTTAAACCTGATTTTTCTTCACCCCCTTAGGAATTCAATTTTCATTACAAATTTTCTAGATTTTCATAATCTTCTCCATTCCTATTACTTTGCTTAATTTCTCTTTGCACTTTTCTCTTCCTTTTTGCCCTCCCTCCCTCTCTCTCTCCCTTCTTCCTTTATTTCTTTCTTCCTTCCTTCCTTCCTTCCTTCCTTCCTTCCTTCCTTCCTTCCTTCCTTCCTTCCTTCCTTCCTTCTTTCTTTCTTTCTTTGCTTTTTTGCTTTTTGTTTGTTCTGGGGCTTGAACTCAGGGCCTGGTCTGTCCCTGAGCTTTTTAGCTCAAGGGTAGCACTCTTCCACTTGAACCACTTTTAGCTTTGTGGTGAGTTATTGAAGATAATAGTCTAAGCTACTTTCTTGTATGGCTGGCTTTGAACCTTGATTATTAGGTCTCAGCTTCCTGAGTAGCTAGGATTACAGGCATGAATCACCAGCACCTGGCTCCTTGTTCATTGCTAGTTTGGCCTCTCACTGTTGAGAGCGGGGGTGTCAGACATTCCATGCTTGTTGTTAGTCTAGCCACGGACCTTAACTTGCCAAGTGCAGAGTTCATTTGACTTTCTCTATGAAGCCTATTGAAAGCTCTCCAGCCCTATTTTTCTTCTGTCTCTATAAATTCATATAAATCTCCATCTTTTGGGGCATCAATATAACATGTTTGCTAATCACAATGTCTGTGTTTCAGTTCTGGAAATGGAACTGCTGATTAGCTATTTAACTGTAGACAAATTAAATAGATTCTCCATGCTTTACTTTCACCATCAGTACAGTGGAGATAATGATGTATTTTCTCACTCATTGGGTGGTAGAGAAATGAAATGAATTAATATCAGAACATCAAGTGCAGTACCTGATTATAATGCGTAAAATAGGCATCGTGAGTTTGTCATGATTTATGTTTTTGTAGCTTTGTTCAGTCATCTGTTGAACACTAGACAGCAAGAATCATACTTTATTCTCTTTACCCTGGCCCAGCAGTGTCAAGAGAGAAATATACAAAAAGAGGCATTTATAAGACTTTGCGTATGGTTTGTGTCTATGAAGTTCTCTTTTTTAATGAGCCAGAGAAATTCACCAAAATTTAGGTGAGATTGAGACTAAGGTCAATGTAATTCCACCAAGTAGGCTCCATTAAGAAATCTCAAGAGGAAGTGAATTGTTGGTTGTACAGCACTTTCAGAGATGGGGAGATTTTGCCCATAGCCACACTGTGACCATCAGGTGGGTGACACAGCATCTACTTATCTCTGATTTGTCTTTTGTCTTCCTACTTACATCAAAGAAAAGAGCAATTTGTAAACTAGGTCGGATGAATACTTAAGCAAAAGTGGTAATTTCCTTGCTTTTCTTGAATGTTTAAGGATTCTGTGGCTTTTATTTTTATCCCTATTATAAAAGTTCCATATTCTAAACTTGTTGGATATGATACCTTCTTTCCTTCCCTTTCCTTCCCTTTCCCTTCCTCCCTCCCTTCTCCCTCCCTCCCTCCCTCCCTCTCTCCCTTCCTTCCTTCCTTCCTTCCTTCCTTCCTTCCTTCCTTCCTTCCTTCCTTCCTTCCTTCCTTCCTTCCGTCCGTCCCTCCCTCCCTTCCTCCCCCCCTTTCCTTTTTGGTTGGTCCTGGGACTTGAACTCAGGGCCTGAAGACTGACCCTGGGCTTTTTTGCTCAAGGCTAACACTACTACCTTGAGTGACAGCACTGCTTCTGGTTTTCTGGTGATTAATTGGAGTTAAGAATCTTACATGGACTTTCCTACCTGGCCTGGCTTCTGTATCCTCAGACCTCAGCTTCCTGAGTAGCTAGGATTACAGGCATGAGCCATTGGCTCCTGGCTAAAGCAGCCTTTCTTTTTGTATTGTATTCCTTGAAGTTGAGAGATATATAAAATGATTCCTTGTTATTCTATACTTTTTTTTGGCTCAAAAGACAGAGTAAAACTAGAGTTTATATGCATGATCACAATTTCGTTATTTTTACAACAGGACCTCCCCTCCAATTATTTTGATATTCCAATGTCATTCTCTGGTGCACTTTTCAGAAACATATAAAAAGAATTCAATTAGTGTATGAGTTATTTTTTGTAGGAGGCATAATTCTTTGGGGTTTGTATATAATTCTTTGGAGTTTGTATAATACTTCACTGGGTTCTCCCTTCTAAATGGAGGAGGAAATATACGCAAGTATGAGTTGATAATCTGTGTCTTACTAAGAAGTTGCATGGATGCTTTCCTACTTGGAGACAACTGATCCTGTTTTCATTTTCTCTTTGTGACAAGGAAGAGGTTGTGTAGATTCTTGAAATACAATAGTCTTTTAGTTCTTGTAGAAAGCTCCTTGTAATAGGATTTTAGAGCTACATGTTGTTTAGGACTATGAATGGGTTTGTATCAACACTTTGTGTGTGTGTGTGTGTGTGTGTGTGTGTGTGTGTGTGTGTGTATGTGTGTGTGAAGCAGGGATGGGAAGAGCAAGCAGTGGAGGAAAAGTAGTGATGAGTTGGGGCAAGGGAAAAACAAGATCAAAATTAGGTAAGGTGGTTACAAGAATAATTGCTTAAATAATTCTGTGAAGTCAACTATCAGTCAGGATGGCTTCCTTCTATAAAAGAGGACTGTCATTACACTAGGTTGAAGATGGAGTTTAGGTAGGAGTACACTCTGACATTTCTTACTCTTACTGGAGAATCAAACATTTGAAAGAAAAATGGAAATTCTAGTTGCTACAGTATGACTTTTGTTTTTATTAAATATATCAATTTCTGTTATCTTTAAATGAATGTGTTAGTAAGAGGAAGACTATGCAGAAGAATTAAGATTATATTTCTAAAAATGTTTAATGTGACTAACATATAAAACAATCCTCATTCAAGAAAATCATATTTCTCTTCAGTGGTTTGATTCTTCTTTTTTTTTAACTATCCATTTTCTATGGACCACATATAAAACATTCAAGTCATAATATTTTTATGTAGCTCCAATTAGATACAGCTATCTAATACTTTGAGCTAGTTTTACATATCAAGAAAATTTTCTGTTGAAACTTCTAGAGCTAACACAACAAAATATGTTTCCCCTTGTTCAACCTTCTTCTTTGACCTAAATACACTCCAGTTGGACCCTTAAGACTCAGAACATCTGTCTACAACCTTTTGCAGAATCTCTCTGGAGGCTTGATTTTTGTATATTACTAACCACAGTAGAAGCCATGAACACATTTAGTTTCCCTGCAGATCCTGGATTACCTAATTGTCGGTGACAGCAATTTATGCTCTATGACCACTCATTACTCTATACATTCATATTTTATGGTATCAACTGATGGATCCAGTGATGTTCGTGTTACTCAATTATGGGAGTAACTATCTTTCTTTTAAGAAATACTTTCCTCTTTGTTTTCAGAGTCCCTTGAACGTTATATTGCCCACTAGGCCTGCTAATTCATGACTTAGATTGCAATACCTAAGTTTAGGCAGAGGTAGTGTCAAGCACCATAAATGTACCCTGTATGCCACTTTGTTGCCACGCAAATGTTGAATCAAAAGCAATCTGAATAGATAGATCTCTTTAGCCATTTGTTTAACTTTTACCTTGTCATACCAAATTATGAGAAGCATAACTAAACTCACTTTCATATAAATGAACTGTAGAGCACCACAGATTATAATTCTCCTTAAATTGCTTGAGATTAAGAGTCAATACTGAATTAAAAATCAGGTATTGTGCCAGGCACTCATGGCTCATGCTTGTAATCCTAATCATTTAGGAGGCTGAAATGGTGGGGATTGCAGTTTGAGGCTAGCTTGGGCAGAAAATTTTGTAAGACTTCGTAATGAAGAGCTGGACATGGTGGATGCACACCTGTTATCTTAGCTATATGAAAGCCTAAAAAAGATGGATCACACTGAGCTGCCTGCCAGGGAAGAAAATGAAACCCTATCTCAAAAATTACCAAAAGAGCAGGCCTTGGTGACTCACGCCTGTCCTTGCTACTCAGGAGGCTGAGATCTGAGGATTGTGGTTCAAAGTTAGCCAGGACAGGAAAGTCCATAACATTCTTGTATCCAATTAATCACCAGAAAACTGGAAGTGGAGCTGTAGCTCAAAGTTGCAAAGTGCTAGCATTGAGCTGAACAGCTCAGGGACAATGCCCAAACCATGAGTTCAAGCCCCATGACTGACCTAAATAAATAAATAAATAAATAGCCAACAGAACAATAGGGCTGGAGGTGTGGCTAAGGATTTAGAGCACCTTCCATCTTGGAACCAGGCAGGCTGGAATTCAAACTTTAGTACTACCAAATACATATACACACATACACAATACACATCCATACAAATACATATGCACATTACAAACACACATGCACAGCTGCCGCAAACACAAAGAATCAAGCATCTTCTTCTGTACTTTATCTGATTTCAGAAAGAGGAGCAAAACAAATTCTAGAGGTAATGAAGTGTCTAATACCAGAGCACGAATTGGTTGGCTGCACAGACATGAGGATCAAGGTCCTTTGAATTGAAATGCAGTTCTATAGGCTGCTGTCAACAGAGACACTTAATCAAAACTGAGCCGACTACAGTCTCTTAAAGAACAAGACTCTGAGGAGCAAAAGTATATCTGACATAGCTTTTTGAAGGTGGGCTCAGATATTTATGGCAAAGCACTGTCTGTCTGAAATGGCAAAATAGAGGTGTAAAACAACTAGGTGGTGACATAGTTTAATGCTTTACGGCAAGGACAAAGGCAGGGAAGAAGCTAACACTGAATTAAAGAGTGCAAGGTCTTTTGTGACTACAATAACTCAAGGGAACAAAGAAGCTAAAAAGATAGAATAAACTCTCTAAGTAGCTTTGTGAAGTTAATGATTATTCTGCCTGGGCCAGAGGAATACAGTAATACCCGCTGAATAGGAAAGTGGGAAGCACTCAAGAAAGATTTCTTTTAATTCCATCCTCCTCCTTACCATGTGACATAAGACTTTTACATATTGAATGTCATGATATCTGGAAATTGAGTTTCCAATTCTTTGGTTAAGAATTCTAAAGTCCAGTGAAGTGTTATGACTTGGCTGCTTTGGGAGTCATTGGACATTTCCTATTCACTTAGTAATGCCATTGTTCCTTATTTCAACAAAACACTCCAATAACTAAAAATTAGAAAGATTTTGCAGAGTTCAAAAAAAGCCCATTGACGTCTGTTTTTCCTTTTGCATACCATGAACACACAGCACAGTACAGGACATGCCTTAGGTGTCCTCTAGTATGAAATAATTTCGAACATTTCTAAGTTAGATTATTTTAGGAAAAAAAATAGATGAACCAGAAACATTTTATGAATGTAGTTGCATGAATCATGTTAATATTTCTTTTTTAAAAATCACATATAAGCTGTTTTGTCTTTCTTAGGTGAACTAAGTTTGATATAGAGCACTACTTATGGTAGGCTAGGGTCCATAATAATATCTCTATCCTGGTATTTATTCTCTCTGTGTCTTTTTTTTTTTTTTTTTTGGGTCCGGTCATGGGGCCTGAACTCTGGGCCTGGGCGCTGTCCCTCAGCTCTTCAGCTCAAGGCTAGCACTCTACCACTTGAGCCACAGTGCCACTTCCGGCTTTTTTCTTTTTGCTTATGTGGTGCTAAGGAATCGAACCCAGGGCCTCAGGCATGCAAGGCAAGCGCTCTACCACTGAGCCAACTTCCCAGCCCCTCTCTCTGTGTCTTATCTCCTTGTAGAGGTAAAGGGCCCTTGACCTCTTGTCTTGCTTTCTATAAATGGAACACAAGAGTTATGGCACATCACTCTCTGTTGTATGACTTGCTCTAGAGAAGTTAGCAATAATGTTGTGAGCAGCCTTAAGGAGAAGTCCATGTAGCATGGTAATGAAATGAAACCTTTAGTGTTACAACCCATGATGATCTTCAGTTGGTCATAAAGACCATAAAAGTGTACTCAATCTGGCACTAATGACTCATACCTATAATCCCAGTTGCTCAGGAGGCTGAGATCTGAGCATTGCTGTTCAAAGCCAGCCCAGGCTGGAAAGTCCATGAGATTCTTATTTCCAATTAACCACAAAAAAGGCAAGAAATAGAGGTATGGCACTACCTGCCTTGAAGGGAAAAGCTCATGGATAGTAACTAGGATCTGAGTTCAAGCCTCAAGACCAACTCCAAAAATAAGAAAATTAAAAATATGTGATTGAGTTAAAGAACCTGTCTTTAGCGTTTCTTGGATATGATCAAATCCTTTCTCACGCCAGACTGCAACCTCATAAATGAGTTGGAGGGAACTAGCCAGATCACACCTAGATTCCTGAACCAGATGCGTTGCCAATGAATTGTTCGCTTTATTAAATTGCTAAGTTTTGGGGTGGCTTGATATGCAGCAATAGATAACTCATATTGTTAAATTTAAAAACTAAGCAAAATGTTTGCAAAGGTGAATTTTTTTAAAGTTCAGAATAGGACAGTATAGGCTTGTGAAACAAAAACGGTGGTATTGAAAATCAGTGATAGATAGCACAGGATATTTTGAAGACATGATACTGTGAAAAAATAGTCACTTGATGGGACTATGTTTTGAGCTCAGGACCTCCTGGCACTTGGTAGGCAAGCACTCTACCATTTGAGCAATCCCTTCAGCTCTTTTTGCTTTTATTTTTCCCTGCAGAATCTTACTTTTGTGCTGGGCTTGGCCTGAACTCTGAACTATTTATACGTTCTGTGTAGCTGAGATGACAGAAATGTATCACTATGCCTAGCTTTTATTGATTGAGATGGGGATATCATGAACTTTGTGCCTGGGCTGGCCTCAAACCATCATCTTCATGATCTCAGCCTTCTAATGACTTAGAATTACAGGTATAAGGCATGATGCCTGATAGATGAAGAAATAATTTTAAGAAAGAGTGAAGTAGATTTACCATGCTATAAATTTTTTCACATATAATTTTAAGTGTCATTTTAATAGCTCATACATTAATTTGTTTTTCTAATAACTGTAGATATTTGCCAACATGTATATATTTGTTTCATGATTCCATTGAAAATCCACATATTTCACCTGCCAGTACACTAATTTATTATATTTATGTATCTAATCAGAGCAAATAGCAGTATTGTTGGCTTTAGTGATACTGAGAGTTATATTATTTTCAAAATTATATCTTATTTGTAAGTTTGTATTGTCTGAAAGCATATTGAATTTTATTAACTATGACCATGAATCTTTAGAAAATTCTTGAGATAGCAAGGCATGTTTTGTTATTTTCCTTTATTCTTGCCACATATGGTAATTTTTCAAATTCATTATTTTTACAGTGTGTCATTTAGCTATGAATATTTTAGAAGTTAATTGCAAAGATCATAAATGTGATAGCGGTGAAAAGCATATGAAAGTCAGTTAGATCTTTTTAATCAAAGACAGAAGCCCAAGAAAATACTTTTCATATCTTCCTCCTCATGGTAATCAATGCATATTTATTACTGCCCAGAGGGGCTCATATATATATATATATATATATATATAGATATGTATATATATATTCCTGTTTTATTCAGTGAGAGTTTTTTTAGATCCACCTACTCCATAAAGATAATAGAAGTAATTATCATCATCAACTTCATCATCACTTAAAGCTGTACAGTATCGTTTAGGTTACAAAATATTTTTTCACAATTCATCTCTTCAGTGCTTTGCCATGAACCCCAATATGAGAAAGACATTGTTATCATTTTTACCTATAAAGGAGAAAATTCAAGAGAATTTAAGAGACTTCTAAATCCACTGGGTTGAATCCCAAATTGCTATACTAATTCATAGCTCAGTGCTTAGTTCTGAAGTAAATTTTACTTTATAAAATTCCTGACCAGTTCATTCACAGAAGGTTTTCTTTTTTTTCTGATAAAATGCGTTGAGATGTTGAATGGCTCAGGTAAGTAGAATAATTCTTACATGGGAGAAATATACTGTAAAACAAAATGTAACTATTTTAAGAGTCTGTTTTACTCTCCTAAAACCATTAAGTTTAGTAAAAGGCAAGTGTCATTAGTGGATATTAGTGGCATTATCTTAGCATATATTTTTACTTAGTTTTATGATCTAACCTATTTAACCAATAAAGAAAGCATCTCTAGTACCAGCTCAAAGTATACTTAATATTAGAAGAATTGGTATACTTAATTTTCTACATTGAGAGAGTGCAGCTAAAATTCAATCAATGAAGAATCATTTTGATAAAGACAAAAAGTGCTTTGAGAGATCTGAAGGCTAGCGAAGCCAGTCACCAGAGAAGACTTAGGTACTTGTCTATTTCTTGGGACCAATACAACCCTATCACCTGGTCTTTAAGATTTGGGTATGGCTATAACATTACTACCTGGCTTTGACTGTGATTTAATCCACTAGCACAGATGCCTTACCCATAGGACATTGATATTAATTAATTAATTAAATTTTCCCATAATGAGATTAGAACTCAGAGGTCTAATACTTATCCACTTAGCTGGTACTTAAACCACACCTTCAACTCAGCTTTTTGTTGATTATTTTGGAGATGGAACCTCGCAGACTTTCTGCCCAGGAAGGTCTTGAACTGGTCAATTCTTTGATCTCAGACTTCTGAGTGGTTAGAATTACAAGCATGTAGCACCAGTTCCTAGGAAATGTTGATATTATTGTTACAAGATTTTGAGCTGTAAAGAATTTCTTTCCAAGATTAACATCGTGAAAATGACAATACTTCCCAAGGCTATCTACCAATTCAACGCGATACCTATCAAAATTCCAACCTCATTCTTCAAGGATATAGAAGAGGCAATCCAAAAATTCATATGGAACAATAAAAGACCCCGAATAGCAAAAATGCTCCTCAACGGAAAGAACACTGCTGGAGGAATATCAATACCAAATTTCAAACTCTACTATAAAGCCATAGTAATCAAAACAGCTTGGTATTGGCATAAGAACAGACCTCAAGACCAATGGAATAGAATTGAAAATCCAGAAATGAACCCACAGACCTATAGCCATCTAATCTTCGATAAGGGAGCTAAAAAAATAGAATGGAAGAAAGACAGCCTCTTCAGTAAATGTTGCTGGCAAAATTGGTTAACTACTTGTAGAAAACTAAAGCTAGATCCTTATATATCACCCTGCACCAGAATCAGCTCCAAATGGATCAAAGACCTCGAAGTCAAAGCAGACACTCTGAAAACATTACAGGATGGAATAGGAGAAACCCTAGGTCTCCTTGGCTCAGGCCGAAATTTTCTGAATAGAGACCCGGAAACACAACAAATCAAAGAAAGGTTGGACAAATGGGATTGCATAAAGTTGCAGAGCTTCTGCATGTCAAAGGACATAGCTAGCAAGATCAATAGAAAGCCCAAGGATTGGGAGAAGATCTTTACTAGCCATACAACGGACAAGGGTCTCATATCTAAAATATACTAGGAACTCAAAAAATTAAATCCCCCAACAACAAATCCTCAAAGAAACAACTGCCCAATAAATAAGTGGGCGAAAGACTTAAAGAGAAACTTCTCTGAAGAAGAAAGAAGGATGGCCAATAGACACATGAAGAAATGTTCAACATCCCTAGCCATAAAAGAAATGCAAATCAAAACAACATTGGGATACCACTTCACTCCAGTTAGAATGGCAAAAATCAAAAACTCTAACAACAACAGATGCTGGAGGGGTGTGGACAGAAGGGAACTTTACTTCATTGTTGGTGGGAATGTAAACTTGTTCAACCACTTTGGAAAGAAGTATGGAGGTTCCTGAAAAGACTTTCACATAGAGTTCCCCTATGACCCAGCAATCCCACTTTTGGGCATTTACCCAAATATTTACAAACAAGACCACACTAAAGCTACCAGCACAACTATGTTTATTGCAGCCTTATTTACCATAGCTAAGATATGGAACCAACCCAGATGTCCCTCAGTAGATGAATGGATCAAGAAGATGTGGTATATATACACAATGGAATTCTATGCCTCCATCAGAAAGAATGACATTGCCCCATTTGTTAGGAAATGAAAAAACTTGGAAAAAATTATATTAAGTGAAGTAAGCCAGGCCCAAAGAAACATAGGCCCCATGGTTTCCCTTATTTGCAATATCTAGTATATGTATGAGTCAAGCAGAAAAGGTCAGATAATGTGATGTTAGGAAAATGAACCCTTAGATATGTATTTTAATGTTTTTTCTTTCATGCATGTGTTTCTAACGCATTTATAAGATTATTTCTTTGTTGCTTTGTATGTCCCTCCCCCACAGTATAACCCCTGCTTTCACTATATTTGATGTCAGTATAACTTGTGGAGGAGATGGGGAAAACAAATCGTTTTAAGGATACAGGTGGACCTGTTGCAACAATGAGAAGTACAAGTTGTCATGTTCAAAACGAGCTTTACAACGTTGGTGCGGGGGGGGGGGGGGGGGAGAGAGGGGGGAGGATTGGGTGGGGGGGAAGGGGGGGAGGGGGGAAGATAGGGTGGGGGGGAGGGGGGGAGGGGGGAGGATTGGGTGGTGGGGAGGTAGGGGGGAGGTAGGGAAGGGATGTGAAGGGTAAACAAAGGAGGAGGCTGCAATGTTTGATAAGAAATGTATGCATTATCCTGCCCATGTAATTGTAGCCCCTCTGTACAGTATGTTCACAAAAAAAATTAAATTAAATTAAAAAAAAAGAATTTCTTTCCAAAGTACATGTTTCAGGTGTTCAGAAAATATTTTTCAGAAAGATTAGTGAATGAAACCATACTTTCCCCAACTGAACACTTTCATAAGACCAGAGAAAATATGATATTCAGTTCATTAGGGCTGGGCCTATTTTGCCTTGGAGAAATTTTCTTGGGGTCTATACATGGTTTTGACTACCCTTCAGGTATAGGTTTCTATTTTCTGATCGTTGCAGTGTTAGTTACAGGGGCATGAAGTGGGTCTCTAGAAGAGTTTAAAGATGAATTCCGAGCACCAGGGTTAGCCAGAGGTTTGGATCATTTACCCAGGAAAGAGAGATGGGGAAGCACCAAAGTTGATTTAATTGCTAGTGAGTTTCCCTCAAAGTAGACATAGGAGGCAGGAAACTGAGACTTGGGGCTGAAACTCACTCACTAAAGAAGGCGGCTTTGACTGAACTTGTGAATATGGATTCCATTCAACAGCTGATTTTAGGGTCTGGGTGTCTTTTCTCATGGAATTTCTCTCATCTTGGCACTCCATTATCTAAATGTGACTTAATGAAATAAGAGATCTTTGAATAAGCTCAAGCATCGCTAGGCTGGAAGAGGTTAGGTAAGTGGGGCAGAGAGGGCTGAAAGGATAATTCTGGAGATGCACAGCTATGGCCTGTACTAGGCTGGAGTTTTGTAAATTCTGCTCAGGAAGATGGTTTGTTTGTCCTGGTTCTTCCTTTCTGGTTATTTGGGCCCCTGGATAGATATCCTCCTGACCTGTGTTATACTATAAGATATTGGTTTATACCTGCTCAAATGGTCAGTCTCACTTTTTTTTTGCTTTCTTTAGAATGGCCATTTTTCTTGTTTCATTTACACACCAGACCTCCTGTTTATTAGCTATCACACAATCATCCATACATTTCTCACCATTGAATATTTTTTATCAGACAGGCTTCCTCCTCAAATTATTTTACATGCTGATTAAGCAGTTTTTAAGATACATAAATATTGGATGATTAACTTTGGGTCACATGTATCATCTCAGTTCATTCCATTAATTCAGGAAAGGAAGAAGTGTTTTAGATGTGAAATATTTGAGATGTGAACAGACATAATTTAAAATGTTTATTTTATGCTGCATAACACAAATGGAGCCTTCGTTAAATTATATAAGATTAAAAAATCAATAAACAGTTTGAATGTTAATACATCACTTTATGTTACTGGATAATGTGAAGCCTGGTATGCTTTGCCATTTCCAGGAATTGCTCCCTGGGCTCCTCAGAAGGGACCTGGTTATTTTAGTTTGATGGGGAGCCCTTTGGTGAAGCAGTATTATAGTTGGCTAGCAGCTAGTTACCTCTCTTCAAAAATCTTCTGACCCTCAAAAGTGGAAACTACCTGTCTATCAATCTAAGAGAAGCTGTCTTCTCTCAGAGCCTTGAATTTGGTCTCTCCTTGGATCACAGTTTGACCTGCTAGAATTTTACTCATTCCAGTTTTCTGAAATGATATTCTAATATGTGTGAGGAAGCATAGCAGCCACAAAATGGATTTTGGAAAATAAAAGATTAGATCATTCCTAACTTTTATTATTGGTTCCTGTTGCCTTGTCTGTTTTCTTCTATCCTCCACCCCTCGTAGGCGGCTGTTTCAGAGAGGGAAGAAGCGTTTGTTTATAGGACTGTGATGGCTAAACCAAACACTGTCCAGTCATCCATCCATCCATCCATCCATCCATCCATCTATCCTCTATCCAATCGATATTTATGTGCAGTGTGTCCGGAACTGTACATATTTCCTAAAGAAGAGAATGGCAGACATTCAACACAGCTTCTTTTTACAAGGTCTGTGGTTAAACTTCATAGAGCTAGCCAAAGAAATGTAGCTTCTGATCATAGAATGAAGAACAAAGTTCTATAAAGAATGTCTGTCCATTCGCCCTGCCCCATGTCTCTGACAGCCAGGTTTTACTCACAGGAATTGCAACTTTCTTATGCTATTAAAAATCATCCTTACCCTCCATTACCTATATGAGGCAAATGGTGGAAATGAAATTGAATGATACATCAGCAGACCTGCAGACATTGTTCCCAGGGGTAAAACTGAAAAGTAAACACAGGACCCCTCAGTGAGTTGGTATTCCTGAGAGAAGCCCTGTGCAAAAGCGTGAAGCTTTTAGGTACATCTGGCCCAGGGCAAAAATGTGAATTTGACTGAGATTGTGTTTTCCCTGGAAACCTGGGATCTTTTAGCTTCTAGTAGGGTTTACTCCTCACTGGAGCTCCCATAGTAAGCTGCTCATCATCTTTTTATTTGGTCACCCCCACAAAAATATGCCTCTCCCACTTAGGCACTGTGTAATTGCTGATATAGACTTTATGTTTTAAAGGTAAGTTTAGGTTCACTTTAAGGTTAAGAGGAATAAAGTTACAGAGATCATCAGTGTATTCCTCTCCCACATGCACAGACTCTCCTATTAACAATGTCATCCATCAATGTGATGCATTTGCTACAATTCAGTAACTTACACTGACACATTACAATCACCTAAAGTTCATAGTTTATATTAGGGTTCATTCTTGATGTTGTAGTATCTTCTGCAGCTTTGAACAAATACATAATGACTTGTGTCAAACACTGTATTACCTTATAGGGAAGTTTCATGCCCGAAAGATTCTTATATTTTCTTGTGCATTCCCTCCTGCCTCCTAACCCTGGGCACATACTAACTTTTGTACATTTTCCACAGGATAGTCTCTATCCTGTGCCTACTAGTCTTCTGATACAGAGAGAAAGGATAAAATGTCAAAGAAGCTGGGACAGATTAGACAAAGGAGGAAGGCATCCTCCTTTCCTTTCCTCTCCCACTACTTTTCACCTATTATACCACACAGCACAGTTTTATTCTTTTTTTTTTTATTGTGAGAATATCATACAGAGGAGTTACAATTACATGGGCAAGATAACGAGTACATTTCTTATCAAGCATTGTTGCTTCCTCATTGTTTCCCCTTCTCATCCCTTCCCATACTCCTACCCACCCGATCCTCCCCCTACACCCCACCAAAGTTGTAAAGTTCGTTTTTGACATAAAAACTTGTACATCTCATTGTTGCAATGGGTCCCCCTGTAGCCTAGTTAAAAGATTTGTTTTTTTCCCTTCCCCTCCACAAATTATACCAACATCAAAAACAGTGAAAGTATGGGTTATACTGTGGGGGAGGGACATACAAAGCAACATAGAAATCATCTTATAAATATGATAGAAACAATTGCATGAAAGGGAAAAAAACCCAAAACATTTGAAGCCTTATCTTGGGTTCATTCCCCTAACATCAACTTATCTGACCTTTTCTGCTTGACTCAGACATACATATACTAGTTATTGCAAATAAGGGAAACTATGGGATCTATGTGTCTTTGGGCCTGGCCTACTTCACTTAATATAATTTTTTCCAAGTCTGTCCATTTCCTAACAAATGGGGCAATGTCATTCTTTCTGATGGAGGCATAGAATTCCATTGTGTATATATACCACATTTTCTTGATACAGTTTTATTCTTAGCTGGGATTTCAGTGGCTTCATCCATTTATTCCCAAAGAGGAGTGGCTTTAGCTCCTGACCCTGCTAAGCTTACATTTCCATTTTTTTTTGGATGCGCTGGAAGAGAAGAGCAGACTGAGTGCTGTTCATGGTAACATGGAATGACTCTCTATGCAAACCCTCGACTGAACAAGCCTCAGATAAATCACTTTGGAGAGCATTTTCCTTTTCATCTACATCTGGAGTAAACCACCTCACAAAATAATACCAAATGAACATTTAAAAAGAGATGCCAGGTCCCAATAAATCATTCAAGAACTTCCACTTCTACTCTCAACACCTGCCTGTGTGCTGGGAAGAAGGGTAAAGTATCTGACTTATTTCTTCTGATGGAAAGGGCAAACAAAACCAATAGCCATGGGTTTCCTATTCCTCTCACTGTTTCCCCTTAAACAACTTTGATTGAATAATATTATTACTATAAAAAATAAAAAAGGAGTCTGAGCAAAGAAAATCTTTTTATGACAACTCACTTGTGGTTTTGCAGTATGCTTTAAATGGTAAGATCACAGTTAAGTAATTTAGCTGAAGTGTAATAATTGGGTTCCAAGTGTTATGATTGATACATTTCATTGAAAATAGCACCCTGAGGTTTTTCCAAATTAAAGATGAAATCTAAATAAAACCTTAAATAACCCATGTGGAAATACTTTATTGTAGTTAATAACCAAGCGAAAATATGCTTCTTTTATCTGTAGACTCATTGCAACACATTGTACCTATTGTTGCTCCCATTTGAAAGGCATCACACTTGGCTTATGTAAAAATAATAGCATTTCTAACTATTAATAGCAAATAAAAGGGACATTTATGGACATTCATACATCATTTATAAGTGACCCTTATGAATAAAGTGTTACAATGATTTCTATTTGCATAAGTTCCACAATTATAGACTGCATGAGAGACACATTTTTCTTTCTTGAATGCACATATAAAAATCTGTCCTTTGCTGAAATTTTATCCATATGGCTTCAATGTATTTCTCTGCTACTAAATGATTTTAAGCTGAAATGTGTAGACAAAGTGGTATCCTATTGAGTACGAGGGGATCCTCCAGGCCCTTTAGGAAGGTTCCTGGACCCCTAAACATAACCATATTTCCTAGTACTCCTTAGATGGCAATTTAGAATAATCCTGCGCCTTCAAGACTGGTTTGGACAAATAAGAACTTTTGATCCCTGAAGGAAATCTGGACCTCTTCGTTTTTCCCTTTCCTTATCTCTTAATTTAAGGTCTTAGATACTAACTTCCTCCTTTGTAAAGGACTTTGGAGTAGGTTTTCAAGATAGTTTTGAGAGAGACATCTCTGTCTTGGGAACGAAGAAAAGTATGAGAACTGATATTTAGTTAGCTACTGCCTTGTGAAAGGTACTGCATAGCCGTTATTATATCAATTCTTCAAAGCATATTATGCATCTTTTCATTATGTATGCATGAGGAAGATTTTGTTATACTTTCTTTGGATGAGGAAACCAGAGTTCAAAGAGATTATATACATTTGCCAAGACAATAAACATAGCAAAGAGTTTGAACCTAAACAAATGGTTGGTTCACCATAGGTATATCTCCTGGCTGACAATTTTGCTTGATGTTAAGTCAAAGTGTTTTGAGATCTTCCCATTGACTCTCTGAAACTGCAGTGCTTCTCTGAATAAAGTGAGACTTTATGTAGAGAACTATATTAATTTTGTCTTACAATGCCAGGGCACTGCTTAGGCTCTGAATCTGAAAGTTTGACCTGAGGATATTTCCAGAAAGGACACATGTCCCGTCACTATTCATTTCTGTGACTTCCACTCCCTCTCCATAGTAACTGGAAGCATTTAGGAAACACAAAAGTAGCCCTTACTCAAAATGAGTGAATGGAAGAATAAATGAATACATTTTTTACAGAAGAAAAAGAGGGAATGCTCTACTTGGGAATGCATATATAAATGAACAATGAAGAGTTTAGAAGCAGAAAGTAACTGTTTGCCTCACCCTAAGTACTTGTACAGACAATACATATTTGTGACTACATACATACAATACATACTTGAGACTAGAGTTTTAGTCCTCTTGATTCTAGCACTTATTAATTGTGCAACTTTGGGGAAATTGTTACCTCTCTGGGGACTAATATTCTCATCTACAAAATGGTACTTACCTACAATGGTAGAACTCCAAGATTGGAGTTCTTGAGCAGATGAGCCAAAATGGCCTCTGGCTCAAATAATACTTTCAAACATTTTCAGTACTACTATTATTCATTAGTTCAGCTAATATCTTTTTTTTTTTTTGGGTCCGGTCGTGGGGCCTGAACTCTGGGCCTGGGTGCTGTCCCTCAGCTCTTCAGCTCAAGGCTAGCGCTTGAGCCACAGCGCCACTTCTGGCTTTTTTCTTTTTGCTTATGTGGTGCTGAGGAATCGAACCCAGGGCCTCAGGCATGCAAGGCAAGTGCTCTACCACTGAGCCACCTTCCCAGCCTCTCAGCTAATATCTTATAGTCAGTTCATAGCACTGCTAGCATTAGTGCTACAACTTAGGTCTCCCAATTCAGTCTAATTCCTTTTCCTGCTTATTTCAAGCCATGATAAACTTACATTAAGAACACATTAATATACACATTTATTATCAGCCTATAAAATGTATATACATGACCAGGAAAACCAAATTGAAAGCCTTATGTTTACTAATGTAGACTTTGTTCAAGATTCCCAGTTAATTTACCTTGTACTTGGCTGTGTTTGCCATTTATAATCAATGACATGCTTCAGCTTTATATCAGTATTCAATCATTCTAGTAAGTGTTGCTATACATACACACATATTACCAACAATTTATCAGAAAATCTATTTTCATTCTTTTCTTCATTTTCATGCAGCCTGTCAACTTAATCTACCACCTAATTCTCTAAGTTTGTTGATCCCAAATTGCATTTTTCCCTTTGAAAACAAGTCAGATATGACTGCTGAAGAGAACATTAGAGCATGTGTGAGTCCTAGTGTAATTTGCATTTGGAAAGCCATGTTGATATTTGCAAAATATTCTAACTTTACAAATAATTTTTTTTATTACCTTTTAGAGATATCAATGGTAACTCTAAAATTAATTCAAAGAAAATCAAGCTTTTAATAGGAGACTATTTTTTCCATTTAAGGTATTGATGAATAATATGAGATTGTAAATAATTATTCATTTTTAATCCCATAAAATATCAAGGCAATACAGTTCTTTAATTTCATATAAAACCTTTTAGACTAATGAGTTCCAAAGCCTAAAATGCCACCTTTCTAAAGAAACAGGAACCAGAATGAAAATTTAAGGTTAACTGTGTTTATATGCATGAGTGATTATTGTATAAGGATATTAATAATGAATTACAGAGATTTATAAATAAGTTATTTATGGTAAACTAAACCAGGATTTCTAATTTTCTCTTTTACTTTGCATATATTGAATTTTTATTTAACTAAAAGGTATTTAGCAATTAACTACAGAAGTTTTTTAAATGCTATGTATTTTCTCAGGAGATATACAAATCCAGATATAAATTCTATATCCAACCATTTGGTTATTAGGTATTACTGTAGAGATAAATGTTCATGAAAAGCTGACATGTCACAATTACATTGAAATTCTTGAGTCAAGCAGTGTGAAAACTCTTTATTTATTTATTTATTTTTACAGATAAGGCCAAAGTGCATGTAAATGACACCAGATCTTCAAATAGCTTTCAAAAATCACCAGACCTGAAAAAGACCATTTACTTTACATAATTGAAATTGAACTGCTTGTCTTAACCTAAGCTTCTCTTTTCCTCACTCGGTTCTGATCTCAACATTCCTAAGAGAACGCAAAGCCTGCCAACCACCAACTCATCCTGTCAAATCAGAATTTTATAAGGAAGAGATGAAAAATATATTATCTGATAATTATTGAAGCCCAATGACCTCATCTTTATTAGTGGTACTCTGACTTGCATTAGTCATATGGTGCATAGGGACCAATATTTATTGTCACACTTGGATTCCTTTATGAGATAGAGGGCTGCCAATTTTGTAGTAAATTGAGTGTGTCAAAGACTTGGATGAGCGCCAGTGTCAAAACAGGCCCAGAAAATGTGTTCATCCTGCAGGTGAGAGGAGACTAGACAAACTTGCATTGTTTCTGTCAGCTCTATGATAATTAATTTCAACCATATTATCTGAATTAAAACGTGACAATTATTTATTCCCTGGACTGTTTCCCCTGGAAGCTGTCCAATTTTCCAATGCTATTTTGGAAAAAGCTTGGCTAACATATGAACAAATCATTAAGAATTGATGCATCGATGTTGTCCATATTCATATAAAAGATGACACCTTTAAAATATGATTTTAAAACAACATTAGTAGCGAGGAAAATGTGTATAGGAATGGATGATAACTCTCCCTGGCACAGCGGGAGTGCAGGATGATGAAAAGTAAAAAGAGCGGACTATTAGCTGGCCTTTTGGGCCCACCGTATGGATCTCCATTTCTCACACAAGCCCTTGTTGGCTCATTTGCTGATAGCTGTGATTGACTGTTGGCTCGTATTATCCCCTGCTGTTCCTCCACCCTCACTTCTGGGGATATCAACAGCAGGAATCGTCAGTCAGAGCTCAATTGATTATCCTCAAAATTTGTTCCTGCTATTGACCATAATGGGGAAAAAAATTCATGCCTCTGAATTATTCAGAATGAAAATATACACAGAAGAAATCGATAAGGCACATCTGATATTAAAGACAAATTAAAACAGGCAGAGAAGGAAGCTTGAGGCTGCGACTACATACAAAGAAGAAGGCATTTTGTAGATAAAGAAAAAGGTGTTTGCTTTTTTTTTTTTTTAAAAAAGAAGATGTTATAGCTGTCAAAGGTTTTCAAAATTAATAGCTTTATTAATGGAAGCATTAGGGTTTCTTGGCCTGTTGAATCCTGGTAACTGTTGGAACGAAACTTGAGATTCCAACTGTGTAATTTCTTTCCAGTGATCCTACAATCTTTTAAATGTTTTTAAAACGCTGGTCCTGGGGCTTGAAATCAAGGTCTGGGCACTGCTGCTTAGCTCTTTCCACTCAGTCAGTGCTCTGTCACTTGAGCCACAGCTCCACATTGAGCTTTTTGGTGGTGCGTTGGAGATAATAGTCTCATGAATTTTCCGGCCTAAGTTGGGTTCAAACCTCAATCTTCAGATCTCAGCCTCCTCAATGGCTAGGATTATAGGCATGAGCCACTGCTGCCTAGCTCCTATATTCTTTTTAAGTATAATTGCAACACTCTATGAAAGGGCGGGGAGCGGGAACTATAGAAGAATAAGTCAAAACCAAGACACTAACAAATATCTAGGGCTGGGCACTAGACCTTCTATAAAATTGATAGGATGTAGCAATTAAATAGCTGAGAAGAAAGATGCATTTCTGGGCCATACACTTAACATTGCACTTTTAGACACCAAGAAGCTATTTGAGTGTGCTAGGTATCAGTGGGGATGGGGATGGGGCATGTGGAGGATCTCTAGGGTAGAAAATGTGTCCTAATTTTACTCGCATATTTGAAGAAAGGGGATCTTCTCCATCTCATTCCTCTGGGAGGTTTCAGTTTTGGTTACTTATCTGTTCTCTTCTGAAAGTGCCAAATTTAGTTCCTAACCCAAGGGACTTGTGATAACTTCCCCTCCCACCCTCTCAGAGCAAGGGACCAGCTTGAAGCACAAGAAGCTTTATTTATTAGGTAGAGTCACAATCGGGCTCTCCGTTGAAATGTCACTCAATTAAGAGTCTCCCTCAGTAGTGCTGAGTGGGGAAACAATTCTCCTGGGATTCTTCTCTTTTTCAGCTAGGACTTCTGAGATGAGTCCTGGCAGGTGGGGAAATATCCCCTGCTTCTGAAATTAGCAGGACAATTAAACATCACAGGGAGCCCTTGGTTTGCAAAGATGGAACCCCTTTGCTTCCTTTTGGGCTCTCCACTTGGGTTTTCTGTTCCTGAGAATAGTTACTGCTTTAAAGCATTATGTGTCTTAAAGGTATCAAATTGAATGACTATCTGTCAGATACAGGTCGGGTCAGTTCCAGCAAGGAATGTGTAGCCCAATCTGACTTTGGCTTCATAGTGATCAGGAGGAAAGTAATTCAAACAGCAGGTATATGAAAGTTCTTATCATGGTTGATGGCATCATTGAGACTGCATCAGTGGGCTTTGTCATTGCTCTATGAACTTTCCTCAGTATGGCCTGCCTCTCAGTTCAAGGTCCACTCTCTTAGTTTTTATATTCATGCCAATTACTTTCAAGCACCTGAAATGCTGTTGCTGATTCTCCTTCCCAGACACTCCATAGGTGACAGTTGCATTTCTTTCCCCTCCCTCCCTCCCTTCCCCCCTCTTCCCCTCCGTTCCTCCCTCCCTCCCTCCCTCCCTCCCTCCCTCCCTCCCTCCCCCCCCTCCCTCCCTCCCTCCCTCCCTCCCTCCCTTCCTTCCTTCCTTCCTTCCTTCCTTCCTTCCTTCCTTCCTTCCTTCCTTCCTTCCTTCCTTCCTTCCTTCCTTCCTCCCTCCGTCCCTCCCTCCCTCCCTCCCTCTCTTCCTTCCTTCTTTTCTTCCTTCCTTCCTTCTTCCTTTCTTCCTTCTTCCCCCCCCCCCCCCCACCTCATCAATTTACTTTTTTCCTTCCTTGTTTTTCAGGCACAGCATCACTATATAACCCAGGCTGGCCTCAATAGCTTGTTTGTGATTCTTCTGCTTCAACTTCCCAAGACTGGCTTCTGTTCCTCTCTCTCTTTCAAATTCTAGCATTCCTGTGCTTCAGCCACACTCTATTCATCTATGACCTTGCTTCCTCTTTGGAGGAAAATATGAAACACTCAGACAGGATTTGTATATCACCAGTGCACAGCACTGTGGTCATGGGGTCTGAATCCTGGGCCTGGGTACTGTCCCTCAGCTCTTCAGCTCAAGGCTAGCGCTCTACCACTTGAGCCACAGAGCCACTTCTGGCTTTTTCTGCTTATGTAGTGCTGAGGAATCGAACCCAGGGCTTCATGCATGCATGGCAAGCACTCTACCACTGAGCCACCTTCCCAGCCCAGAGGTAGTCTTCTACCTGCCCTCCGTGGCTGTGGCTAGCATCTCATTGTTGCAATGGGTCCACTTGTATCCCTATTTAAACAATTTGTTTTTTCCCTTCCCCTCCACAAATTATACCAGCATTAAATACAGTGAAAACAGGGGTTATACTGTGGGGGAAGAGGCATACAAAGCAACAAAGAAATCACATGGTAAAACCACTTGTCTCCCTATCTTGGGGTTCATTTTGCTTAACATCATCTTATTTGACCTTTTCTACTTGTCCCAGACATATACTAGTTATTGCAAATAAGGGAAACCATGGGACCTATGTTTCTTTGGGCCTGGCTTACTTCATTAATATAATTTTTTCCAAGTCTTTCCATTTCCTAACAAATGGGGCAATGCCATTCTTTCTGATGGAGGCATAGAATTCTATTGTATATATATATATATATATATATATATATATATATATATATACCACATTTTTTATGGCCTCATCTACTGAGGGGCATCTGGGTTGGTTCCATATCTTAGCTATGGTAAATAATGTTGCGATAAACATAGTTGTGCTGGTAGCTTTAGTATGGTCTTGTTTGTGATCATTTGGTAAATGCCCAAAAGTGGGATTTCTGGGGCATAGGGGAGCTCTATGTGGAGTCTTTTGAGGAACCTCCATACTACTTTCCAAAGTGGTTGAACAAGTTTACACTCCCACCAACAATGCATTAGGGTTGCCTTCTGGCCACATCCCCCCCAGCATCTGTTGGTATTAGAGTTCTTGATTATAGCCATTCTAACTGGGGTGAGGTAAATACCTTCTCTGCAAGGACTGTGGCTTGAGTCAACAGGTTAGCTTAGTAGTCTCCTTGCTTCTGACTTGCCCTTCATCTGTTCTTTACCTTTTGTGATTGTGTTAAACATGAAACATGCTAGTGCCCTGTTCAAAATGCTCCACTATCTCACCCAGAAATAGCAAAGGAAATAGCCAAGCCCTGTCAGTGGTGCATAAGAATATCTGATCTGTTTTAGTTACTTATCTAACTTTTTCTACTACTTTCCACATGACTTCCTTTGTTTCAACCACCTTGGTCTTCTTACTACAGAACATTCCAGCCTAATTCTTTCTTAGGACCTTTCAACTTGCTATTTCTCTTTGTTGAAATGTTCTGTCGTTAATCATCTCCATTATTGGGTTCTTCAACTACTTCAGCTCTTTGCTCAAATGTCAGTTTTTAGTGAGGCTTGTTTTGGTCATATTTTAAACTCACCTTTTCTCTTTGAGTCCCTATCCTCATACCAATTTTTAAAAATTTAGCTTATGACCAAAGCTTTAAGACAAAAATTTAGCTTATGAGTTATACAATACGCATTTTATTTTCCTATTAGCATATGGTTCCCATAATATCAGAAATTTTGGCAGTACCTTCCACATTGATTGCAACATAGTAGATATTCAGGAAATATTTGGTGACTGAATGAATCATCCTCCCATTTGTCTACAGGTCAGGCATTGAATGGGAGGAAAAGGAAATGTTTAGAAGTTAATTTGTACAGAGTAAATGAGAAGTCCAAACTGAGGAGTACCTGTTTCCTGAGCTGCAAGTGCTTGAGGATCTCACTACATGAGACATTTAATTCAGGAGAGGCCAGCTGCTCAAAGATCTTGCTGAACTTTGTTGGACAAGGGTTAAAAGATCTGACCCAGGGGCAGAGCGGTGTGATAAAGTCACTGGTGGTCAGTTGATTAAATTTTTTGGATTCAAACTCCTTCATACAAAAGATATCCAAGTAAGCTTTCACTACTAGTGACAAGAAGGGACATTAATCTGCCAGAACAGCTGTTTGCTCTTATAAAACACATCAGTCTTCACCATAATAGAAAATCCAAGAGGTAGCTTTGCTGATTGAATTGAAAGTCCATGGAAATCAAGAAACTGTCCATGTTGAATTATTAAGAAACTGTTTCTAAATTAAGCCTTTTGGCGTAATTTAGCCAACTAGACTGCAGCTTACACAAATGTATGTTTTCCTTACTTTCCTATGAGGAGAAGTTTTATTGGATGTATGCCAGCACATCAATCAAAGATGTTCAAACAGGTGTGTGAAATAGACATTCACCAAATGGGATCTTTCGGTCATTCACTTCACAGCAGAGCAATTTGGAACTCATTCAATGGACAATACACACAGAAAGGGGAGAGGATGCCCAGAGCTATTAGCTAAATTCAGAGCCTAGAAAATACAAATTGGTTTTAAGATGAACGCTAAAGACATAATCAAGAAAGAAATGAAACAAATAAGTCAAGCATATGTGGAAATAATCTTAAAAAAATTTTAAAACACATTTTGATCTACAGAGAAATTGCAAAGATATGACATATAGTTCCTTCTAACACCTTACTGATAATTAACATCTTTCATTACTATGATATGTGTGTACACACACTCACACATACACACACATTGGAGACTCTTCTGCACAGATATCATTACTATACTGTAATTATTATTTTAAATTTTCTTGTAAGGTGATGTACAGAGGGGTTAGTTATATTAGTCAGGAAATGAGTACATTTCTTTATGAACAGTGTCACCCCCTCCTTCATTCTCTCCCAGTTTTTCCCTTGCCAACTTCCCTCCCATAGTTGTATAGTTCATTTCTAACATAGTGTCTAGTGGGTTTCACTGCTGAATTGGTTCACCCTTCCCTATTTTATTCAAACATCCTTCCACATTGACTGCAACATAGTAGGTACTTTTTTTCACCTAATGCCACTTTTCTCTCTTTTTGACCCAGGACGCCATGTTTTATTTAGTCATCATGTTTCCTTAGGCTACTTTTGAGTATAGCAGTTCCTTATTTCTTCCCTCTTTTCCCCTACTGACAAATACTTTGTAGAATGTTGCGTAACTATGAATTTTCATTAGATATGAGTTGCATGCTTTTGGAAAGGAGATGGCAGAGATAAAATTCTCCTATCACAGGTCAAAGTTGCATATTATCAATAGAATTGACATTATTGGCTTGGTATTAATATTAACTTGGGTTATCTGATGGAGGGAATGTCTGTCACATTCCTTTACTGTAGTTACTCTTTTCTCTCTTTCCATACTATACAATTTTGGAAGGAAGTTCCTTAAGTAAGGGCTATTTCCTTGAGAATGGAAGAATTATATATATTATTTAGAACTCTTCTGCATAGATTTGTCTTTGTTTATATCTATCCACATACTTACCAACTATCTATGTATCTATGTATCTATCTATCATCTATTTATCATTTACCTACCCATGTCTATGAATATCATAAATACATTGATCCATGTCTTTATGTAGTATGATTGCTTAATTTATTATTATGGAATGGTGTTCTATTACATGGCCATAAAAATTTGTTTACCAAATCACCTTGGAGCAGGGGATGCAGCTGTGTTGGAGTGCTTTCCTAGAATGTGTGAAGTCCTGGGTCTGAGCCCAAACATCAGAAAACAACAGGCAAACAGTAACAACCCCCACACCTTGGTCTTGAATGCTTCTAGTTTGGGTCATTATGAAAAAGCTGGTATAAATACTTGTGTGTAGAGTTTTCTGTAGACTTAAGTTTTCAAATAAGTTGGGTAAATACCAAGGAGCATGATTGCTGGCCCATATGCAAAGATTAGGTTTAATTCTGTAAAAAAAAAAAAAAGACAACTGCCAGACTGTTTTCCAGAGTGACTATAAATAACCATTTTGCACCACCATCAGCAATATAGGAGAGTTCCTGATTTCTTGCATTCTAGCTAGCAACAGATTCCGCTTTTAAGTTTAGCCCTTGCAAAAGGTGTGTAGTGATATTTCGTTATTAGTTTAATACCAAATGATGTTGGTTGTCTTTTCATAGGTTTATTTAGAAAAGGGCCTCTGAGGTAGCTGAAATAGCTCAGTTGGGAGAGCGTTAGACTGAAGAAAAGGGCCTGTTTTTAAGGGCCTAAATATTCATTTGTAAATATTAAGGGTCTAAAATACCCAAACACTTCATGTGAACTGGCTTTCTTGTGCTGAGTTTATCACTATTCAGTCCAAACTTGCAAAAAAATGAAAGAATATAATTTTTAAATGGATGTTTCCCCACTGAGATTTTAAAATTGGACATAGCTCTGATATAAATGAAGTAAGGAGGAGATGGTAATGTTTTTACTGATGAGGCTATTCTTTGTGTCACCTTTTATAATGAAGTTGATTTGTGTTGCAAATAGCTTTACTTTTAACCTTTTAGATAAAGAATAAACTCTTCTAAATAATACTTAAAATACTACCTTATCTCCATGGATCATTTTGGCTTCAATTAGAGAGCACTGGGCAATTGCAAGGGCCACCCATAGTCTCCCAATGCTTCTGGCTTTAATATTCTGTGCTAGATCCCCAGAACTCTTTTACAGATGCTCAGCATTCCATCCTGAAGGCTCCACTTCATCATCAGGTAATTAGTATTTTCATTAACTTGCTTATTGTCAAGGAAAATGAGCCTTGATCATCTAATTTTTCCTCAATGAGTTGAATATTGTAATATATCTATAATTAATGTGCTTTATGCCACAAACGTGTAATGGAGTGGAAATCCGAGGCTGCTCCCAGCAGTCACTGTCAGTAAATGTTTGATGAATAAACAGAGACTTTCTAATGGGAAATGGTGGCGACTTTTATAAGCAGACACAATAAAGACTTTATTAACATACTTAAGAAGCATTCTGGGAAATAGAATTGAATGCATTATTACTGTAGGCTCCTTTTGTGAAAAGTAAATTTTACTGTCCCCATAACAAATGTTTACTTGTTTGATGCAAGTTGTAGTATCAGTATTTTATGGCATAGTCTATGGTTTAACACAATGAAGCTTAAATTAGCTACATATTCCTTATGGAGTTGAGATTACAAAAAACAAAACAACTAACAACAATTCTGCCTGTTGCCTGTTAATCATGTGCATACCTGGTTTGCATCAAATAAAACCCAGTATTCCCTAAGATAAATTTCAAAATATTTTATAATAGCTAATAAAAAGAAGCAATAAATATGTGGATGTATTTAGATTCACAGAGTCCAATTTTAAATAGTTGATTAGAAATAAAAGGCAATAAAATTTAGAGTGCATATCTGAATGCACTAATGTAGAACTGAAGAACTGTGAATTTTTATCATGTCAACATATCTTTCTTTGCCTATGGAATCATACAATGGTATGGCATATGAATTACGTATCTTCATTATTTATTAACTAGAATCAGAAAGGAAGAAGGAAACTGAGCATTGTTGTCTTTATTCTAAAGATGAAATTTTAGATGATTTTTCCATAGGTTTATAGCTAGGAAGTGACTGCTTGGGAATTTGGGCCCAAATGATCTTGGCCTTTCTCATTGTACAGTCTATAGGAGGTATGGATTTCCATGTGGTCAACCCTTCTATTATTACCTCTCATATAACTGTCACAAAGCTGCTCCTACTATCAAGGAGATTGTAACATGACTCTTCTATAGTCACACAGAAGCCATTTCCAAGTTTTCTCTAGTTTGGCCCAACCCTGATTCTAAGCTTTCTGAAAAGATGACAAGAAGAGGAAATCAATTTAGAAAAAGAAAAGGGGTGGAGAGACACAGAAATAGAGACAGGCAGAGTGAGCAAACGTAGACATTATATTCAATGTGCATTACATAGAAATTGAACTATATAACGTGAGGGTAGGGATGGAATGGGGAAAAAGAAGAGGGAGAATGATGGAAGGGGAGACATTGACCAAGTGGCATTGTACTCATAATCTGGAATCCAATCCCTTTTGTGCAATTACTTAATAATAATAGATAAATATTAAAAATGAGAGAGTTAGAGGGTAGTATTCTAACATGACAAACAGGGAGACTATCTAGCCGATCCAAACATCTAGTAGTCAAATCATCATTTCATTGCCCATACCCTTCAGTGGTTTCCCAATTGCGCTTGGTTTAAAGAATGAACTTAAAGAAAACAGGCCTACAATCCCTGCTCACCTCTTTATTATAGTATAGAATGACACATTCCACCCTCCAGTCTGCTCTTGTGCAGAATCACAAGTCTTATTTCAGCTCTTCAAATATGCCGTGTTTTCTTCCTTTCAGCACAAGCCTTTATTGCTCTGCTTTATAACTATCCACATATTCACTCTCCAGAGATTGGTTCAAACATCATCTTCTTGGGGAAAACTCTGGGACATTTTTTTTTGCTTGTATATACTCATAGAACTGTAAACATGTTTTTAGGGCATCAAGTTTATTGGCTTATTCACTCAATCATCAACAGATATTTAGGTTGTTTCCATTTTTTAACTATTAGGGATTACTCTACAATGAGCATGGAAGTGCATATATTTGTTTAGTGATATTGATTCTAAAATGAGATTTCTAGGTTATATGGTAATTCTTGTTTTGTTTCATGGTTTTTTTTTTGTTGTTGTTGAGAAAACACCACAATGTTCGTAACAATTTACACTCTCATCTATAATGAAAGGGCTTCTCTTTCAATTTATACTTCCCAATACTTCTAATCTATAAGAATTTGTTTTCCTTGTGGTACTAGGGATTGAACCCAGGGCTTCCCAAATAGTAAGTAAGAGCTCTACCACTTGAGCTCCGCCCCCAGCTCTCAACATTTGTTATCTTTGATAACTGCTTTGATAACTGATAGTAGCAAGAGCTGCTACAATTCTCCAAAACATGGAGGAAGATGATTCCAGCTTGCCACTTATCAGTCGTCTTCTGTCATATTGGTAAGTTTCCTGAGTCGCTACTTACTCACATGCAAAATGAGGCAAATTGCATAAAACACTTTTTTACCTTATACACAGTCATGGCTGGAAAGTCAAATGTTGAGGGTGAACACTTAGGTATAAAGGGACAAGATAATATCCAAAAAATGCGAAGTATTTTGGTCTAGGTACCTGCTACAAATGAACACTTTGTCTTTCAAAATGAAAACTAGATAGGAAAAATGCATTGATTTTTCCTCATTAACACAATATTACCCACTGAATGTACATATTCCTTAAATATCTTACCAAACATATAGAAATCATTTTATTTTCACATCATTATGAGCAAAGAGAGATCACAAACAGTCCTTATCCCTCTGTATCAAACCAACAATATAGCTCTTACAAGTTAATAAAAACATGGGACCCAAATAGGCAAAAATTCTAAGAGAACATAATTTAATCTCCTTTATGCATAAGCAAAACAAATCACGCTTTCTATATAACTGGGAAAGTCATGATGATCCTCAAAAGACAAAGGACTAAATAAGATATTTTCTTTCTAAGGTATTTCTAAAAGATTGTCCCACATTTTACTGATGGTATCATTCTTTTCTGACTTCTTAAATTTAAGTAAGTGTAGTGACAGTAACAGAATTCATCACAAGAATGGTATCAAACAATCACAATTTGAAATAGGAAACTCATATTTAAAAAAAAAAAAAACTTCTCAAACAAAAATGCAGGAAATGGGATTCTTTAGTTTGCCAGATGATGACAGAGGAGAAAGTGGGCAGAAGAATCTACATAGTGACATCTGAGTCCTGAGGCACATTGACACTTCTTCCCTAATGGACTACAGTGCTCATAAAAATAATTAGTCTTGTGGAGGAGGCATTGCCAAGGTTAAGACTGAGGTCTTTGGTTTTTAATGGAAATGTTCCATGCCTAAGCTAAAGAACAACTTTCCTAGCTCAAGCATTAGAGCATCTGTCATACTTAACTCAGAATAGTTCAGGAGTTCAGTAAAATATCAGATAGAGTTCAGCGTTTTTATTTCTCAGGGTATTAAAACTATATATAATAAGGAAAAAATGTGGTTGTGATGAACTACTCAACATTATGTGTAGAACATCAAAGAGGTTAAACTTAACATTTTTGAAATCTCAGGGAAAAATTTCTCCTTTTAGAGCTATTTCTTTCTGTAGGATTTTATTTTTGTTATTGTTTTATGCATGCTTCTGAGGACAATGAGATAAACTATAAGAGATGCTTAAGAAACGACATAGACTAACCCAGAAAGTAGGGGGTTTGAATATACTTCATTGCTTAATTTAATAGAGTAGATTAATTGCCTCATTTATTTATTTATTTTTTTGATACTTGGAGGAAATCTAGAGAGGTAAAAGTAGAGTCACTGAGAGAAAGACTGTTAATTGCATGGTTCCTTTTCTCTGTGGTTGTTTGTGGACACAAGCATCTTCTTAAGCACCACATGGTGCTTATCAGTAATCTGGGGAGAGATGCCACAGAATCAAGAAAAGTAAGGAAAGTGGTGGCTCCAAGGGGGGGTAAGACTATTGAAGAGGTGACACTGATCAAAAGGCATTTTATTTATAAACGGCTTTGTTAAATGGCACCTCCTTTGTACAACTACTTGAAGATAATTTAAGAAAAAGACTGGTCCATCAAAACTGATGAATACGCTGTCATCACACAATAAATAACTTAGGTTTTTTCAGTCTATTGACATACTAATTCCTGTGATAGTTAATATAATGATACTTGAAGAATTATGTTTGGTAATGGGGATTCTTTCCAGAAGAAGCCAGAGTTAGGATAGAGGTGCAAGAACAAGAAGTGAGGATGGCAGTTTAGATCCTTAGTAGATTAGGAAAGGAGTCTTGTGAAATGCTTAGCGTGAACATTATAACATGTGATGCTCACTATGTTATTAGATTTTTTTTAAGTTTATGGTCTCATGGGCATCCATGCTTGAATTACAATGTCAGTGCTTGCAGGGTTGATCTGTCTGGAGTCACTTTGCTGATTTGAGGATTCGGAGTCACCAAATCCACAGTTATCAATGGTCACCTTGCTAATTTTCTTTCCTAGACAAACTGAGGTGACTTAGTCTTTAAACCTGAACCCTGAGAGATAGATGGATGTCTAGGTTGGGCTGACCTGTCTCTGAAGTGTGACTCTAACTTTCTATGAAGTTTTGTTGCCAGAAAGGTTTGGATCCCTGGGGTTGGAGTGCTCATTTTTTTTTCCTAGTGGATGTCCGTTTGCTGTGGATCCTACTCTCTGTGGTTTGAGGTTATTGATGATTACCATGGGAGGGAAAAGCGTTTCTTCTCAGAATCAAATGCTCACAGAAAGCACAACGTGATTCGCATACACTTTGATTTGTAGAAATAGCAAGTCCCAAAGTGCAACTCTGGGGGAGTTGGGAGGGGGTGATCAATCCTGCTATCCAATAATCAGTGCTGTTACTCTGGTGCTGTGTGAGTCACTGCATGGCTGATCCTTTGCCTGGTGGAGATTACATATTAATGTCTTTCGAGAGCTAGAGAGATGTGGTTGAATGAGAAACATGAGAGGATTTGCTTGGACTTAAAAAGCCTGGCTCTTTGAAATACTTTGAGTTTTCCAAAGTGTCAATTAGCTCAGATAAAAATGCAAATCAAAGTAAAACTTCCTCAGTCTTTTAAAATATAAATTCATAACTCAGTTTCCCGGCCCATCTTTTAGGTACCCCCACCCCGACTTCTTCACAAGTGTGATGATAAATTTTTAGTTCTTACACTACCTACTGGCTTGAAAGACAAATAATTACTTTTTTCTGTGCCGGTTCTGGGGTTTGAACTCAGGGCCTACATGCTGTCCCTGGGCTCCACTTCTTGCCTTTTCTGAGTAGTTTATTAGAGACCAGAGTCTCATGGACTTTCCTTCTCGGATAGCTTTAAACTGAGATTCTCAGATCTCTGCTTCTTGAGTAGCCAGGATTACAGATGTAAGCTATTAGCACCTAGCTAAGAAATACTTTTTTTTTTTTTTGCTGGTCGTGGGGCTTGAACTCTGGGCCTGGGCGCTGACCCTCAGCTCTTCAGCTCAAGGCTAGTGCTCTACCACATGAGCTACAGTTCCATTTCTGGGTTTTCTGCTTATGTGGTGCTGAGGAATCAAACCCAGGGCCTCATGCATGGCAAGCACTCTACCACTGAGCCAGCTTCCCAGCCCCTAAGAAATACTTTTAAAGATACACATACCTTGAGCCAGGCACCAGGGACTCATACCTGTAATTGTAGTTACTCAGGAGGCTGAGATAGGAGGATCATGGTTCAAAGCCAGCCCAGGCAGGAAAGTCTGTACAACTCTTACCTCCAATAAACTAGTCAGAAAAAGCTGGAAGTAGTGCTGTGGCTCAAGTGGTAGAGCACTAGCCATGAACCAAAGCAGCTCAGGAACAGTTCCCAGGCCCAAAGTTCAAGCCCCAGGATCAGCAAAACAAGAATACAAACAAACAAAAAGATACACATACCTTGAGAAGTTTCTTTTTTTGAGAAACTGAACATTCAAGTATATGATTTTTTCACCAGGTGCTTGTGGTTCACACCTGTAATCCTAGCTACTCAGGAGGCTGAGATCTGAGGATTGCCTTTCAAAGCCAGCCCAGGCAGGAAAGTCCCTGAGACTCTTATCTCCAATAAACCACTCAGAAAACCAGAAGGGGAGCTGCTTGATAAGAAATGTACTCATTACCTTGCTCATGTAACTATACCCCCTCTGTACAGTATTTTTACAATAAAAAAATTAAAAAAAGAGGTAGAGTGCTAGCCTTGAGTGAGTGCTGAGGAACAGTGCCCAGGCCTAGAGTTCAAGCCCCACGATCAACTAAAAAAAAATAAAATAAAAACTGTATGATTTTTAAAATTTTAGGCACATTTTATTAGCGCAAACACTAAAGTCAATATATTGTTGTAAATACTGTCTCTGTCATGTAATCATTTTGTATCCTTAAACAAGTCTTCTTTCCCTTCCATGTAAAATGGGATGAGAATGCCTCTTATTTCTTAGTTATGAGAATAAATATGATGGTGCATCAAACATATCTGGAATGTTGTCAAGCACCTGGGAAATATTGGCTATTTTAATATTTGCAATTATTGTCATTAATTTTACTTCCCAGGTCTAATACATTTTCTCCTCTATTCCACAATTTCTTTTTTGATTTTGGCTTATCAAAGAGTGAAGTGAATTGAATTGAACACAGACATCCATCTTGCTTAGTTTTTCTGTAATATCTGTCATGACTCTCAGGATCTCTTTCCACAAATCTCTGCTCCACCACTCACATATCACTGACATAGATGAATTGCCACAGACACATTATGATTTGGACAACTTGCTCATTTTTTCCTCTTGTTTCATTCCCAATCCTTTCTTTTATTTATTTTTCTTTGTTTCTCAAATGCATCTTTTGATTGAGAGTTTGTTGTGTATCATAGTTTTGTGGGCATTTAATGAATATTTAATTGCTTTACCCTTCTTTCATCTGACTTCTATTAATTAAGCTGGTATGTGTCTTCCTTTTCCCTTGTGTTCTGGATGTGCTCTTTTAACTTGTAGCTACTTTCCATTAAATAAAAAAAAGAGCCCAATCTTTGGTTTCTTCCTCTTCCTCCTCTTCTCCCTGCTTTTTCTCTGAGTCCAAAGTAAAGCAGAAGAAGCCCTTGGCCTTTGCTGTGCCAACCCACTCGGGGCTGAGTTTCACATCATGACAGGGCTAGGTTGCTTGAGACTTGTTCCAACACAGCGCTATTTCTTGTAATCTCTTCACATTCTGCCAGTGTACCGGGTGCATTCTCTGCTTTCCTTGGACACATAATTATCTCTCTTGGTGGGGCAGAGCTTCCTGTAGAACAACCAGGCAGCTTCAGCATTCGGAAACAAGAAGATGAAGAATGCCTGCCAGCGCTCTCCTTCCATGAGGCTATTATCCTGGAGGAAAGCTTTAGCAGCCCCAGCATCAGCTTTAAAATGGCAGGTTCCAATTCTGACTTGACCATTTGTTCTCCCGTGATGTTTGAGCGATGCTCGTGTGGCTGTGCCCTCAGGGAGGTAGTGTTGCCCAGCACCAATGCTGCTCCTACTTCCTTTCACACCATCTCCTGCCAGGAAACATCTGGACTAGATTTGCATCATGGACATGGTAGCTGGCTTTGCGTTTTGTTTTCTCTCTTTCTTTTTCTGTCTCCTGAAACAATCTTCTATTCATCCCAGAGCTTTCTTTTTTGAAAGTAAGTGTGTGTGCACATGGGTATGTGTGTATGTGTGAGTGTGTGTATGTGTGTCTTGGGGGATTCGGCCAGGGCCTCCTGTGTACTAAACATGTGCCCTACCTTGCAGTTACAGCTCCAAACCATGAGAATTTTACTTATTTATTTTAAATTTTATTTTATTAAAAAGATGATGTACAGAGGGGTTTCAGTTACATGAGTAAGGTAATGAGTACATTTCTTTTTGAATAGTGTCACCTCTTCCCTCATTGTCTCTCAGTTTTTCTCTTCCAACCCCTCCCCTTCAAGTTGTATAGTTCATTTTCAACATAGAGTGTCTACTGAGTACCACTGCTGCATTTGTTCACCCTTTGTCCCACTATTGCCGTAGCCCAACATTGGTGTAAGCGGGAGCTAGAATCACCAGCTAGGCATGGAAAACATCCTGAGTCAGGGATTTTTCCACTCTGTGCCTTGCCCTTTCTAAAGACCAGAACTACTTTTATTTGCATTTTAGCCTTTATGTTAATTAATGGGAATTAATACGTGTGTAAGAACTTCAGAAATTTCCCAAAGGCTCATTATAAATTTAGTGTAAAAGAAGCAGTGGATTTCTTTTTAGGATAGGGCTTTCAGTAAACTTTTAGATTATTAATAAAAGCATTTTCACCAGAGCAAGTTTATTATCTATCTTAAGATGAAGGCCTCAGTTAATGTACTTCAGCAAGATAGTCAGCTGAGTTCTATAAGAGCAGTAGTGCATGGATAGTGAATGTGTATTTATAAGTGCATGTGTGTATATGAATACATGTGGGTGTGTGTATGTGCGTGTATATACATGGGTACGTGTTTAGGTGAGAGGGAGAGGGTTGGCAGTGTAAGGTATTAACAGTTGTTATTAAAGCATACAATCAAAATTTCCTTTCATTAGGAAAAAGTTTACAATATATTCATTCATATTATTTAATCTCCAAAGCCTCCTCTGCTATTACAGAATAGAGTGAAGAACAATGATGACTATATTTAGTACACATAAAAACAGGAGCAAGTGTTGGCTTATTTAGGGATTTATATCCGTTTATTCATTTATGACCACCAGCCAGGTAGCCTGATCAATGATAATCAGAAAGCTTTATGGGGAACATTGAACTCATCAACTATTTGGTCTCCACAGAGGATAAACACATGATAGTAAATCTTAGTGCAAACATGACGATGGCTTAACCTGTGGAGACAGGCAAATGCTGGCTAGGCCTAGTGTAGCTTCTCCCCTGGCTTAACATCATGGAATTTACCTTGAGTTGGAACTTAGTGACACTAACCTACCATTGCTCCTGTGTACTTGGAGAGATTATGAAGAGTATGCTGGTGTCCCCTGGGACAGAGCCTCATCCCTTTGCTTTAGAGCTCATTTTTTTTTGTGCGTATCTTCTCATGAGACGATAGAGAATTGAAAGATCCTGTTGCAACATTTCTTACTTCTATTTGTATCCCAGTGCTGTTGCTTAAGAGTTCTGAATTAATTATCACAGTAGTCACAGGGCACCTCCAATATAGGTAGAAAATGCCTCTTGATTCTCAAAAAGAATCTATTTTCCAAAGCCACCTAGCTCCAGTTCTATTAACCATTCTTTACAATGTGTTGCAACTTTAAACACATTGAAAAGCTAGGTTGTCCAATGTCTGGAAACCATCCAGGCTGACAATGTATTCCCAACATATGACTACCAGAAATTACTGCCTTAATCTCTATGAGGTTCATGGAATCACAGAACAAATGGAATCATTACCTATCTGGCTCTTGCCCTCCCCTACCCCCCAACTATTAAAGCAAAAAAGTAAGATCAAGCCGGGCGCCGGTGGCTCACGCCTGTAATCCTAGCTACTCAGGAGGCTGAGATCTGAGGATCGTAGTTCACAGCAGGCCCAGGCAAGAAAGTCCGTGAAACTCTTATCTCCAATAAACCACCAGAAAACCGGAAGTGGCCTTGAGCTGAAGAGCTGAGGGACAGCGCTCAGGCCCAGAGTTCAAGCCCCACGATGGACAAAAAAAAATCATGACTTCCTGAGTGACAGGAATTGACCGCAGGGCAGAGTAGTAAGTAGTTTATGTGGAGTCTCCCTAACCACAGCACCAACTTTCACAAGTTAATAGTAAGTCAGCATTTCCACTTCAGTTTGCCATTAGATCAAGTCTCCAAGCCCTACTAGGTTTCAGTCTCCATTTAAGCACCATCTTTCTAACTTCAACTCCAATACCACTTTTGCTGCAAGAAATTACTCAAGACCTCTCTATCCTCCAGAGTTCCAGCCCTCTTGGTCCCCTGGTATGTGCAGACTTGGAAGGTATGTTTCCTGATCTTTAGGAAACGTACTGCACCTTTATCCATCTTTAGCCTACCTTTCTCATCACCCCAATTCTAACTCTGCCTAATTGTATGACTGCAGCCACGCCATCGACATGGAATTTATCTGCAATTTGGTATTTGTTACTCTGAGTAAGCATGTTCAACATTCAGTCATTAATTCAATCAATTGGACCTATTTCAAGTTTCGGGAATGATTTTATATGTTGAGAACCCACAGAAGATCAAAATGGACAAGGTTCCTGTTCTCACGGAGTTGACGCTGTGAGGAATAACATAAAGCAATAAGACAATTATATTTTGGACCAGTGCTATGAAGAAAAAGTATGGCCATGATATACTCTTATGTCCTAAGTGAAAGCTACGTTATGCATAGCAGCTGGGGACGGCCTCTTTAGGAATGACTGAAAGATGCAGAGAATCTGGGGAAAGTGTTTCAAACAGAAGGAAGAGATAAGGCTCTGTAATCAGAAAAGGATTCATGTTGTTCAGACTAGAAAAGAAAAGCCAGTTGGACAGGCAGAGTGCATCAAAGGGGAATAAAGTCATAATAAAACTTGGAAGAAAGAGAAAGGGGTCCGTTATACAGGGCCTTACAGAAGTGTGGGGGAGGAATGGGCCTTGCACATGGAACACACTGGGAAACTATTGAAGTTTCTCTTGTAGTGGAGAAACACAGACTAATTTACACATAAATTTTGATATAGTATCTCGCTATGTAGCACAGGCCAGCTTGGAGCTCTCTGTGTATCCCAGACTGGCCTTCAACTCATGATTTTACTGTCTCAGCCTCCTGAGTTGCTGGAATTATAGAATTTATACAACTTTATCTTGTTTTTTGGTTCACAACTTTTCTGACTTGGGTCTTATCGATGTGTGCCTATTTTTCTATTCTTTTCTTGGTTCTAAACTCTTTCTGTCTCATTTAGTATGTTAAAAAATCTGAGCTCACAAGGGAGATAATTTTGTGTCTATTTTGGGCACTTTGACCTTCAATCTCATTTCCTTCTCATTGAAATTAGCCTTACTTGCATAGTCAGAATTATATATATTTAAAGACCTTCATTCCTTGTAAGATCATATTATTTTCAAGAAGTCTGTCTTGAGATCTCTTACATCTGGGAACTTTTGTCATGGGAACTAGAACAGTAAAGAGGATGAAAACACACTATCATCTAAAAAAGTCTGTGGTTAGAGTTCAGCTGATACAAAAGAGACATCCCATAAATCTCTGCTGAATAAGTGAATGAGTGAATGAATTGTAACTATAAGTAAGAATCTGATGATATCTGTTTTCTCATTCATTAAGTAGTGACCCACATGCCTGCCCTCAGAGTACTGTTGTGAGAACTAAATGAGCTATACTTGTGCAAGCAGCCCCAGTAACTGTGCATCATGAATTAGTTCTTTTCACATTGCTGTGATGAACTGCCTGACAGAAACAACTTAAAAGGAGGAACTGCTTATTTTAGCGCATGATTTCAGAGGGTTCTATCCAGGTGGTTAGATCCATGTACGTGGACCAAACACCATGACAATGACAAGGAACTTCTTTACCTGTTGGTGTCAGAGGAGGGTGGTAGTATGGAGGTCACACTCAAGTGTGATTTTCCCTAAAGCTATCTATGCCAATCACCTCACATGGTTCAGTCCAGAGTCCTGGGACACAAGGGCTGTAATAAAATCATGAACAAACTTGTAACAAGTGGAATCCACAAGACCCAAGGCAGAAGAAGCATTAGCTAAATGGAGCTTTGGCTTCATTCCTAGGAAAAAACATGACTTCCTTTAGCATATCAACAGCACTGAAGGTGCTGGCTACGTACAGTACTGGACTTTTAGGATGAAAGCCCTCTTCATAATGGAGTCTCTGCTGGCCTCAGAGCACACTCAGCCTTTGGGTTTTTTTGGTTATCTGCCATTACAAGATGACAACAATGGTAGGTGCACTTTGGCAGCAGGAATTCCCACGATGTCCCCAAATGAATTTGACCTGAGAGGGAGCTGCTAAGGCATTTGTGGGATGAAAGTCATAACACTGCTTTGTCACTGTTGGTGCAAGTTGTCAGTCACAGTTTAGTTGATCTTCCAGAGATATGTCTGACCTTTTGTGTGAGCCCACCATGATCATAACTGATGTGTATTAATGATACAGGTCATATTTTCTCTTTGTGTGTGTGTGTGTGTGTATGTGTGTGTGTGTGTGTGTGTGTGTGTGTGTGTGTGTGTGTGTGTGTCTGGCCCTGGGTGCTGTTCATGAACTGTTTTGTTCAAGGCTAGCACTCTACCACATTAGCCATAGCTCCGCTTCTAGCTTTTGGGAAGTTAATTAGAAATCAGAATCTTATGGACTTTCTTGTTTGGGCTGGCTTCAAGTCATGATTCTCAGATATCAGCCTCATGAGTAACTAGGATTAAAGGTGCGAGCTATGAGAGCCCAGCTATGTTTGCTTTTATTTATTTAATGTAATTTTGTGTTGGCCCTGAGGCTTGAACTCAGGGTCTGATTGCTGTGCCTGTGCTTTTTCTGTTCAAGGCTAGTGCCCTACCACTTGAGCCACAGCTCTACTTCCAGCTTTCTGGTGGTTAATTGGAGATAAAAGTCTCACAGGTTTTCCTGCCCATGCTGGCTTCAAACCTCAATCCTCAAATCTCAGCCTCCTGAGCAGTTAGATATGAGCCACAGGAACCCAGCTATATTTGCTTTCAAACAGAGAATTCTTATGAGATGTTTTAACCCAAAGAAATAAATTTTTAATGATACAAATTTATAACCAGCAAGGGCATGGCTTAGTAGAGGACCATTTTTCTATACTTCTCATATTTCTTATAATTTCTGTTCTATCTCTACTTACAAAATTATTTCCATCCTCCTTCTCTCTTTTCTTTCCCCTCCCTCTCTCCCTCTCCCTCTCCTTCTCTCCCTCCCTCCCTCCTTCCCTCCCTCCCTCCCCCTCTCTGCCAGCATTGGCTTTCTTGCTCATGTCTCGTACTCTATCAATTGAATCATACATCCAGCCTGAATTTCTTCTGGTTAATTGGAGATAGAGTCTTTAGGACTTTTCTGCCTGATTTGGCCAAACCACAGTCCTCCAGATCTCAGCTTCCTGGGTAGCTAGAAATAGAAGTGTGAGCTGCTCACATCTGGCTGTCATCTTTTGCTCCTTTTGAGGTCTCTGTTTTCTGCCTTCCACACTGGTTGCATAATAGTTAATGTGGGATTTTTAGAGACAGACTTTTAAGTAAAGGAGATTCATGCCTTCATAGTCTTTAAAGAGGTACAAACACACCCTAACTAGATCAACTTTACATTTGAGATATTTAACAAATGTTATGAGCCAGGGTTTGTATCTCAAATGTATATTTATATAGTTGAGCACAACCAAATGTGTCTTCAGGGTACTATTGTAAACAAGCTGTCAAGCTTAACTGCATTATCTTGGGGGGGGGGGGAACAGCACTGGGTGTACATGCTGTTTATAAACCTCATAAGAAACACTCACTAATCCAATCAATCTAGCAATTTTTAAATCATAGAGTACTGTATTATCTGCTCAGACTTCAAAGTCTAGGCCTTTATCTTCTTATCTATTTTAAAATTAAAAATCAATCATTAACAAGTTATCTGATATTTTTGCAACAGTTACTGGTCTTCTTTTTTCTCCTTCCTTCCTTCTTCTCTTCCTCCCTCCTTTCTTCCTCTCTCTCTCCCTCCCTCCATCTCTTTCTCCTTTCTTCTTTCCTTCCTTATTTTCTTATAAACTAAATTGATCTTAAGTTATTATGTATGATGGTGAGGATAAATGCCAGACCTCTGGGAAAAGCTAATACATTTATTTTCAGACTTTTGTTAGAGAATAAGTATATCCCAAAGACCCAAAATTTCTATGTTTAAATCTAACATTAAGTTTTATGCTGGAAGATAAAATGCTAGAATTCTTAGAATAACATTTTTATTTTTCAATTTAGTTTTAAGGCTTTTTATAAGGATTATTCATGGAATAGAGTGTCAGCCTATCCTAACTATGGATATGCAGGAAGGCTTCTTGGAAGGAGAGTTCAACTTGGTCTTGGAGAATATGAAGAATGTCCATGGGTAGACTCAAAGACATCCAGGAAGGAAGGAACAAAGAACAACAGGGAAAACAATGGACATCTGAACAGCCATGGCTGAAGCAATGTACAATGGAGTAAATATATGTAAGTCTTCAGTTTAATAAAGGACCTCTAAGAGCAAGCCAGGAAAGACACTGTTGTATTTGCACCCTATCAAACACTTCACAAGGTGTACGGGTAGACAGTTAAGAGTGAAGGGTGAGGCTGGTGTGAAAGGTTTGAGGGGCTTTTGGACAGAGTACAGAAAATTGATAGTTTAGGGGTGTGTAGGAAAGGATAAAGTTAATGAGCATTTTGAGGGACAGTCACCAAAATGCATGAGAAAAAACACTATGTACTGTTGCTTGAGTTAAGAAAAGCTGAAGGAGGAAAAATTCTTGGAACACTGACTTCCATTCATCAGTTTGTCAGTATTTATGAAACTCCTCTCTTCCCTCACATACACGCTCTGGGTAAAACGTTATGTCAATCCCAAGGGAAGAGCTTCTGACCTGGTAGAATAAATCCCAAGAAAAACATAGAGCCCTTCCCAGGTGCATAGCGCAATAATACAAGCCTGTTCAGACTCACCGGAGCTCACAGGGCAAAGGACAAGAAGGTCTTTCGGCCCTCAGGTCACCCTTATGGACACTGGCTATCTTTGAACTACAGATTTTGAGAAGTGCCAACTATTAATAGACAGTAGAGAGCAGTTTACTGTAAGAGGCCGACAAATATAGATTTGAGAGTTCATGACACAGCCAATTTCTCTTCCACAAAAGCTTTGTTGGCCTGTGTGCACCTTTCTTTCCCTTGGTTGTCTTACCAGGACAGAAGAACATAAGGCAGATCCTAAGTCTTCAGATACATGGAATAAGAGATAAACTCTGTTATTGTAGGTTGACATTCCTGTATTTGTTTATTTATTGTCTGACTTTTAAAAGGGCCAAATGTTTCTTCCTTACCCTTTCCTCCTCTCTCTACCCCTATTAGCCCAGAACCTTTAGACTTAGATTTATTTTCATTCATGATTGATTTACAGGCTTCCGCATTGGGAGTTCTGAAGCTCTACTCTTCACTAAGAGAATCCTAAAGTCATGCCAGGGAAAGATGAACCTTTGTTTAATAGGGCAATAAATAGGTTATAGAGTCTCCTTAGAACTTTTAAAAAAGACTACTGTAGGCAATTGTTGGAATGTCCTCCAAACTCTAAGCATGTCTTTATTTCTAAATAATTATGGACATGGCACATTATTATCCAAGACTAACTCAGAAACAAATGATTATTAAAATGTTACACATGTTGGGGTTCTGTGAATGCATAACAAAAACAAGTTCAAATTTTAAGGAGCTATAACCTGAAAATATTACCTGAGTGATCTTGTCCCTATACTTGTGATAAGTTAAAAAAATTTCATAGTTATCAGTGATATTATGGAATTTAAATTATTCACGGATGCAGATATACAGCATTGTAGAATTGTGTGTCTGTGTACGTGTGTGTGTGTGTGTGTGTGTGTGTGTGTGTGTGTGTGTGTATGTATGTGTGTGTGCTTGTTCTGGGGCTTGAACTCCAAGTCTGGGCACTGTTCCTGAGCTTTTGTGCTCAAGGCTGTACTCTGGCACTTGAGCCACAGCTCCACTTCTAGTTTTTTGGTAGTTAATTTGAGATAGTCTCATGGACTTTCCTGTCCAGGCTGGCTTCTAACCATGATCAGATCTCAACGTCCTGAGTAGCTAGGATTACAGGTATGAGGCACTGATGCATGGCACATTGTAGATTTTTAAGTGAATGACATATGTTATTTTACAGTTTTTATTGTATTTTTGAGCTGCTTATTTAGAAAGAGTAAGCCATTGTGGAGTTATAGCTTGGGACTGAAATCTTCCCTTATAGATGTATTTTCTAGTGCCTCTTCTTTGCCATGAAATTTTCTATTTTCTTTCCTGCATAGATTGTCTTGCCTGTAGGTATACTTAAAACACTGAGCTAATATAATCTTTCGGTGGTTTGTACCTCTCTTTCATTTCCATCCTGAATATTAGGACCATTTCTTTAGTCTTTAATTAGGAAAATATCTTTTTTAATTCAGTAAAAGTAAAGGATCTAACTTGAAGTTTTGCTTTCTTAATAATGTATTATGAAGCCAGAAAATAAATTTGTATTGCAACTTCGAGAATATCTCTCAGAAACCAGAGAGGAAATATAATGAAGCAGAAATCTGCTCTTAGAGGGGATATGAGGAATATTATTTGTTGTACTATAGATGTTTGTGTTATTGTATATGTTTATAAGAACTGTGTAAAAATACAAGAAGATATTATGACATTTAAGTCTTATTTGTCAATAAACACTAGTATTTTTGAAGAAACACTACTTGATTAACAATTGATGTCACTTTTCACATACTGAAAGAGAGACAGGACTGGGAATGATGTAGGCCATATTGTAGTAGACAGGATGAAATCTCTGCTGGATAAGCTTAATATTTACTGGGAATAAGCCTTCATGATATTATGGGACAAAGTCTATGATTGGTAAGTGCAGGAAAGTCCATAGAAGGAGGGAATAACTTAGTTATAGGGATCAACAAACAACTCCTAAAGGATATAATGCTAAAGTTGATGGGTTATTTATCACAGTACTAAGATGACCTCTAATGAGTAATGACACTATATGGTACCCTTCCCTTCAATGGGTAGATTCTAAACCTTATTTTTATTCATAAAATAAGCAGAAATGAAATGATATCATTTCTGTGATTATATTACACGACATGGAAAAGATATAGTGATTTTAGTATATCAGTTAACCAAATAGAGATTGACCGTGGTGGGCTTGAGCTATTCAGGTGAGTGCTTTGAAATGGATAGGAAGTTAGTTATTTTTCCTGTCTTGGATGAAGCAAGTGGGTCCAAGTGATGATGTTGGAAGAGAGCCTACTAATGGGCCACATGACACAGAGTTCTAGAAGCTGAGAGAGGTTACTAGCCTATAGTCAGAAAGAAAGTGGAAAAGACAGTCCTATAACCACAGGGAATTAAATTCTGCCAATCAGAAGAGGATTTGGAGCTTTGAAAAGAAATGTTTTCCAATTGACTCCTAGATGATTATCTTGAGAGGCCCTGATCACAGGGTCTAAGCTAGGTCAACTCAGACTCCTGTCCCACAACAGGAGAGAACAAATGTGTATTGTAGACATCAAAGCTTGTGGAACTTTATTATATGGTGAGAGAAAGCTACCAGAGCTGTTATGAAAGATAATACTTAGATGGGGGGAAATGATTCAGGGTTTTACTAACGTAGCTAAAGTTTAGGCTTTCTAGTTAGATGAATATGGCTTCTAGTTTAGCCAAGTGACTCTGAACAGGTTACTCAACCTCTGGTTTTTCCTGATCTGTAAAATGGACATAATCATTATCACTAACACCACTATTGCCATTATCTTCTTCTTTCTCATCACCATCATTAAAAATGTTAATTCCACCACTAAGCATCATCATCACAGTCATCATCTTCTTTCTTTCTTTCTTTTTTTTTGGTTGGTCGTGGGGCTTGAACTTTGGGCTTGGGTGCTGTCTCTGTGCTCTTCAGCTCAAGGCAAGCACTCTACCACTTGAGCCACAGCACCACTTCTGGTTTTCTAGGGTTTATTGGAGGTGAGAGTCTCACGGACTTTGCTGCCCAGGCTGGCTTTGAATTGTGATCCTCAGATTTCAGCCTCCTGGGGAGCTAGGATTACAGGCATGAGCCACCGGTGCCCCGCTGTGATCTTTCTTTATTGGACTATTAGAAAGTTGAGTGGATTAAGCTGTTGAATGATTTTAAATAGATTTTTAAATGGTAAGGTTGAATGAATAGAGATTAAATTCTAATTTTATCATTTCCCACGATACTCTTCTTAACTATAATCTATAGGTCTTCTCTTAGTGTTTAGAGTTTAGGCTCAGTAATCTGATAGTCTGAGTTCAAATTCCAGTTCCATTTTGATCAAGAGAAAGTTTTAAGGCTTAGTTTCTCATATTTAAGATATGAAATAATAGTACCCACCTCATAGGTCTGTGAAGAGTAAATAAGATGGTGTATATGGAGTGTATACACATTCAAGACTTTCTGGAATTACTGAAGAAATGTCTCATGTGTTATCTTTTGCAATCTTCATCCTTGCAACTATGAGTCATATGAAATTAAATCTATACATTTGTAAAAGCTTTCCTGCATAACAAGTAGATTACCAATGGAAATAATTAATTTTAAGGATCTCTGAGACTAACACATCTTAATTGGTCTACGATGCTTTGAATCAGGTAAATACTGAGAAGCAGTTGATATGTTAGAAGTTCTTTGAATATTTTCATCATGTCTTTATTTGTAAGATTCTTGGCCATAATTACTTTTTGGGCATGTGAATGTAGCCGAGCTGACTGATTTCTATCCCTTAGGATCTTCTTCACCATTGCATAATTATTTATTCTTTGATTTTCTAGAGCTGAATCATTGCTTTCTATTTTATAGCTTCTTTTTTTCCTCGGAGGTTTTTTTTTTTTTTTTTTTGCTTCTCTGTGAATAGGTAATGTTTAGCTTGCTGAAAATAACCTTTTTCATACCATGTGGCTTATTGTTAGTGATAATTTTCTAAATGTGGGTACTGCCACTGCTAGTGGAAAACAAGCTGAAATCTACAAATGCTGGGAGTTATGATGAGGAATGGAAAAGACTGGCTTTATTTTCTCATTGTGGAAGTGCAGTCTTTCCCGTGGCGGCTCTGCTTGTTTTATTGGCATTTCTGCTTGTTCTTTCTTTCTGTCTCATTGGGCATAGACTATGTTTATTGTTGTCTTACAAATGATTCTTCCACTTGGAGTTCGCTGTTGCTAATTGCCTACTAACTTTCTCCCCACTGGAGTAATGAGTGGCAATTTGGGTCTACCTCCATGTAGATATTAGAGTTTCTTATCATTATTACACTGCATCTACTTCTTCCTTACACTCGATTTGACTTTTATGTACATAATCTCTCCTTTTTGCATGAAGAAAATGGGAGCATTTATATTCATAATTATTTCATCTCTCAAAAGCAAGACAAAAGAGTATATACTCAGTGTGTTCGGTATGATGATTTAGATTAGGTAACTAAATTACAGTTACTAACATTTTTTAATAAAGTTTGAAAATTGTGCAATTGTACAAACATATCACAGCTTCTCTATCACTTTGGTGAAAGTAGGGAGCTCAAGCCTATAGTTACTGTAGGAGGAACAGTTGAGATTTCGGAATGTTACAGGAAAGGTGACACTTTTGATAAGAGCTCTTCTAGGTCACTGATAACCTAAAACCTGTAGCCATTGACTGATGGCACCTCTTGCTCTGGTCTGCTTTGGACTAATGAAAGCCAAAAGGCCAAAAGCAATAGAGGACAGTTTTTTTTTCTCCTACAAAATGATTAATTTAATATACATTTCTTTCTATAGATACCTGACTTGGGAAAGGACATTCACAAGCATGCTCTAGAGATGGAATGATTATTACTGTCATTGCTATTGAGAAAGCTGTTTGCGAATGACCCTACCTATCTCTCTCATGAACTGAAATTTCTCCCCACTTTTCTTAACTCAAGACTTCTCTTTCTTCAAGCCACCTTTTATATTGTTATTAGGATTCTCTATTTTGAACCGATATCTGATGATGTCACTTCATGTTCAGGAATCTTTAGCATCTTCTTGCTATAAACAGATATTAATTAAGGACACAGCTTTGTAGTGAGAGAACATGGCAGGAAAACCTCAGGATAGTTATTCTGAGTCTCAGCTTTCTTTCCTGAGCATGGGGGTAATGAAGCTTTCTGCAGAAGGTTAATGTCAGGATTAGAAATGACATGGCAAATGCTCAGTGAAGCCCTTTGCACTATGTGGGCTTTCAAAAATGCTCGCTCTTGGCTATTTTGTAAAAATAGGTATAATTGGGTTAAAGTCAATTTTCCTTTCAGAAGAAGGGAAACCATCAGGAGAGACAATCCATGTAATGGCACTTTGTCCTCATCCATCAAAACTCATTATAACTCAATTGTAAAGTAGCTCTAATGCACTATTATGTTTTCTTCATAATTTCAGCTTATTTTATATTCAAGTGATAATGACTATTAGAATATTCCATTTTTAGAATCTGATTTTAGGGGTTGACAGAAATGTCTACATAACATGGCCAAAAGAAATACATAAACAATCAGATCAAAGAGACTCAGCCAGAAGAGAATCATATTCAGAGCAAGCAAGAAAAAAAATGTTCAGAGGAAAATTAAAGAGGCTGACAACAAATTGAATATAGTCAGAAAGAACATTTTTATCTGGTGTGAGATGCTTTGTGGGTTCTGATTCTTTTTGTTGTTGTTGTTGAGAACATGAGCTCATAGGAATAACTTTACATTTATTGGCCTGCTGCCTGGAATATGCCCACACCTCTCCCCACAAGGCTTTCTGCTCTTATTTACAGCTTACTTCACAGCTGCTCACAGCTTCTTCCCTGACCACCACTGCCCAAAGAATCATCCCAAATACACCTGTTCTCCTCATAGCTTTATTTATATTTTCTGCACAGCATTTTAAAACTACTATGGAATATCTGTGTATCATCTTTCTCCTTCAGCACGGTCCTATGGCAAAGGCATTGTGTATTCTGGGTCATCTCTCGTTATCTCAGAATTGAGACTGGCACTCTAGAGGGTCATCAGATAACACATGTAGCTGAGTAAATGAAGAGCAAGCTGAAAGACTACATTCCCAAGAATAAATATTTCAAAGTCATAATGATCTTACCTTTCAGTTGTCAATAATAATCAGATTTATCATAGTGAGACTTCTTTCCAAACACCTTCTTGGGAAGGAAAAGCTATGCTGGCATCGTGTTGTCTGCAGATGATATGTGCAACTTTTCCTTAATGCAATTAAGGACATATAGTAAATGCTTATGAAATACTAATATTTATTATTATAAGTGTGATAGGTTAAAATACAATTCAACTAAAAACAGAGCTTGCATTGTAAGAGCATGTGCATCTTTTTTTTTTTTTTTTACAAGATGTCTCTGCCTGTCCTGAACTTGAATAACCATATCAAACTTTCATCAGAGAATAAAATGGGATGTTGCAGAAACAAAGAACTGGAGTTTGTTGCTACTCTGTAGGTATCGAACTTAGCTAAGACAAGATGAATAAGTTCTGGAGAGCTGCTGTACATTGTGTCAGTTGCCTATAGTATTGTAATGTGTGCTAAAAAGTCTATGAAGTGTATCTTTCATGTCAAGGGCCCTTGTCACAATGAAAATCTTTCAGTAAACTACATGTAGTGATTGATAACAGCAGAACCTCAAAGCCAGTACTTCTCTGGCTTCTTCTTGTTCTGAAATTCAGTATAGTTTCACCTGACAGAGTTTCCTAAATTCTTCTCCAATTTTCTTCATCATCTATGTTACACTCCTCATAGCTGCAGTCAGAAACAGAGGCTGAGAATCATGAGACAGGGATGCAATCCCACCACTCTGTGCTCCTAATTAAATATTACTTAATTTTCTACTAATTAAATTCCTTATCCATAAACGAGAATAACACTAGATTCCTTCTATTACCTCAGTGGATGTTGTAAGGAGAAAACAAATGATGACATAAATATTTTGACAAATGTAAGGATAAAACTCTTTAAAAAGCAATATTTAACAGTGTATTAGACCTTCTTTTGCATTACCAAAAGAGATAAAGAAGAAATAAAAGGAGAAAGAAAAGTCCAGCAGCCATTTCTAAATACAGACCTATTTTAGAAACTATAGACCTTTATCTTAGCTTTAGTGTTAGCTCTAATGAGACAAATTTCAAATATCAATTTGTATCTACTTTTATATTGACTATAAGCATGAATGAGTAATTATAAAAGGATAAAGACTAAAAACAAGAAAAAGAATAAAAAGAACTCTACCAATATGCATATTTATTTGTGGCATGTTAGCTAAAATATACCAAGCAAATAGTTTGGATTTGTAAGGTATATCATCCTACTGTCTTTCCTATCTCCCTTCTTTTTTGATTTCTCTACAGATGTTCAAAACTTTGCAGCCTCTCTTTGCATATTAAGCTTAAGTCAGCTTCAAATGGAAGCAGAAATAACTTTGCTAAAACACTTGTTCAAAGAAGGATAAAGTATATCACTTACCACATTATTATTTTTGCAAAAAGCTATTATGTAAATATGCAGACTTATATAAACTTCAATAGTGTGAGTCAAGGATGCTCAGAACAGAATGCATACACATTTACCAAAGAAATGCTCACAGCAGACCGGCTCCAACGGACAATTGCATACCCTCACTTAAAGGGCAAAGAAGAAGCCATATGCTTATTTTAGTGACTCCATCCTGAGATGGTACACTGATTCCTTTTATTATATTTTCAAATAAACACGTAGGGGACCTGTCAGATATCAACAGTGTCTCAGAAAAGAATAGAAATTAGTCATGCTGGTACACAGAACTCAGAAACAATGAACGGTGCACCAGAAGACCCTTGAATACAAGCCTATTTGCCTCTTAATCCAAATGAATAATTAATGATAATTATCATGCTGCAGTTATTATCTGTGATAATAATATATCCGTAAGGTGAATAAATTCAATCTGCTACTAAGCAGAAATGGCAACTCATAATATTCTTAAGAAATACAGATATAATTATCAGTATTAATGGTCAAGGGGAAAAAGGAGATTTCTACATAAGGAATTACTGTGAAAGGTCTAAAGTAAGGTGGAAATGAATCCTCCTGGCAATGCTTTCTTTTTTTTCCCCACAGCTATCATCACGGTGGGCCTGCTGTGTTGATGTTAAGGTTCCTAGGTTTGTGGGTAAAATCCATTTAAGTAAAAATGTTACTTAAATTGTGTACTGCGATTTGTCCATAACATTTTCAATACTATCCTCCAGAAAATGACTCTGGTTAAGTTTAAGATCTTGTAAAGGGTATGAAAACAAATTAGGGGTAGCTGGACCATGAACTTGTCATTTTGATAGTTAAAGAAAAAAATAAGCAAAATAAACAGGTTGTGAAAAGTTATCTGACTAGTGCAGGGATAGTGCTAATGAATGGTGATTGTAGAAGGTGATTGCTCTTTTTCAAATGCTTTCCTGGCTTAAAGTCAGCTAGTGACTTAATATAGTTCTTTAAGTTCCAATAGCTGTCCCATGATCCTAGGGAAGGAGATTTGCAGAAAGGTCCCGATGGAGAATTAACAGCCAATCGGGATGTTGCAGGACCCAACCAATAAAACATCACCTTCCCAACTCATAATGACGATAGGGGTAACCAATCAGAGCACAGCATAGGGTATTATTTTTTAAGCCCTCTAAACTCAGTCACCTACTCATAGGGCAGCTAAGGTCTTCAAGTGAAATACTTCTTTCCTAAATAAAGATGTTTGCCACTCACCCTTCATTGTCTGTGGACTTCATTCATCGAGACAAGAACCAGAGAAGGCAACAGCCGCACAGTGATGGTTAGTGCTGCAACATTAGCAGGCGTTGCCTGCTGCAGGCCCGTAACCCTAGTGGCCTCAGCCAGCCAGGGAGCCAGATGGGATGTGAGGGTGAACAGGCTCTGCCCCCCAAGAACAGCAGAAAAAACTAGCCCTACTATGCCTTCTTCTTATTGAGTTATGAAGATATAGTTACCTGTGGTTTCAAGTCTTCTATATTTTGCAAATGCTCTTATTATTATTTTTTAAGTTGGGGGCTTATGCTATTATTTTGTAAATAGGGCAAGAGTTTTTTTTTTTTAATGATTTGAGCATTTCTGAATTTAGCAATCAAATCAAAATCGAGTGTACAGAATAAGGCACATTCTTCTTCCCAAAGAACCACTGAGGTAGCTATCGAGAATGGAATATGTGTAAGACAAATGATAGAGCATAAGAACCCATTTCAGAAAAAATAGCAGCAATCGTAGTTTGTATAATTGTATAATTGTAGTTTGTACAATTGTATAAAAACTTTGCTGTTTGTATAATTAATTAGACCATATACGGTATGATTTTTGTCTCTACAGAAACAGCTATTGAAAAATAGTTTCATTTAGGAAGCATATCTAAGTGCATAATATAATTGTGAAAGTAGTTTCTTTTTGTTGAAATATTATATTTAGTTGAACCCTACTGTTTGTAACCTTCACAGTGTTGAAGTTCATAATGCAGAGAACTTGCCAGTTACTTGGTATGCTTACTATGTCAGCACTAAAAAAATAACATTTGACACTGGGGGAATATACCTATCCAGTATGTAAGATAGTTACCTCTAACTTGGTAGAGTAGCACATACCACTGAGTGGAGACATTAACTCTAGGCATGTTTAACCGACAGAAAAAAAGAATTTTTAAAACATTTTTAAGAGTAATATTTACTAAGGAATTGCTATAAAAACCTCAAGATTTATCAACACTTTCATATTTTCACACCTACTTTCAAACCTACTTTCTCATACCTGGTCAGTTGAACGAATTGGAAAGATTATCAAGCCCAAAATCCATGTTAAAGCAGTATCAATCCTATTCTTCCAAGGCTACTGTGCACTCTGGGTAGAATCCTCTCATACCTCTAAGGACAGTATTTAAACTTCTCTGAGCTTTCACCAGCTTTTTTTTTTTTTCTGGTCATGGTGCTTGAACTCAGTACCTCGGTGCTGTCCCTGAGCTTTTCCACTCAAAGCTATTGCTCTACCACTTTGAGCCATAGCACCACTTGCAGTTTTCTGGTGGTTAATTGGAAATAAGACTCTCACGGAGTTTTCTGCCAGAGCTGGCTTTGAACTGTGATCCTCGGATCTCAGCCTCCTGAGTAGTTAGGATGACAGGTGTGAGGCACCTTCTCCAGGTGTCCTGATCTTTGTGTCAGAGTTCTGAATCCACTCTGATTTCCTCTTTTCTCCTTTACAGACCTCAACACAGGGCAATACTTCTCAATAAAGATCTGACTAGAGTGGATTCATGTGGATAAAGTGGTTCCTTTGACACACCTGAATATTTGATTTTCTTTGTAAAAATTATACTACCATGTTGCTAACGTCCTGCTCATTTATTACTGTGGGGTTCTGAGCGTTCTGATCTACATTTCCTTAATGAGGACTGTTAGACTTATCACCTGAGTGGGGACATTAAAACCCCCACACATAGTCTTGCCAGCTTCTATTGTTTTGTCGTTTGAAACTCCTTATTTACTGGTTTCTCTTCCTTCCTTCTCTCAATATGCTCAGTCAGAAGTGGGATTCTAGCTTTTGCGGTGATGGATGGACCTGGTGGATTGGCAGGACTCCCCTCCCCCTTTATTTTGCATCATATTCTTTCTCTACCTCAGAAACATAATATGGGAACTTGAAATGTGGAAGCTGGGAGGAGTTGCAGACACCACGGAGAGGCTGTGGGAGTGGTGAGAAGGAACCAGAAACACAGCTGTTACTCCAGGTGTGTGAATGGTGAACAGACTCTGGGTCAGGGGAGGGGCTGCGTATTTGTGATGAAGGAACTGCAGGCTCTGAATGTCTGGGACAGCGAGATGTGAGAGAGAGAGACACTAACTGTACACTGCTGTTGGACTCACTAGTTCAATCACTTCTTTACACTTGGATATTTCTTAAGTGGTAATGTCTGTCATCAGAGAGCTATAAAGTTAAGTTGTAGATGAGAAGTTTAATTTTAGACATGTGTACAATATATTCACTAACTGAATCTACTTATTAAAACTAGATAATACTAAAGGTGTTTTTTAAATTAACCTGGAGAAACATATGCTACTCTTCAAATATATATATATATATATATGTGCATATTATATAATTTGTATTCTTAAATATTTAAAGACAATGCCTTGTCAGTCTTAGGAGGTTTTTTGGTGATAATGGGGTATGAACGCAAGTTCATTTAATTACTAAGCAGGTGTTATACTACTTGAGCCACTCCTCTAGGCCTTTCAGGTAGGGTTGGCCTGGACTGAAATCCTCCTATTTACCCCTCCTGCATAGAAAAGAAGACAGCACATGGTACCACATGTGGCTTGTTGGTTAAGATGGAGATTCACTCAAAGAGACAAATGGCAAATGGTCTCCCTCTATGTGGATGCTAAAGCCAAAATTCAAGGAGATATGACAAAGTAAACAGGACTCGAGAAACAAAGGACTGTCACTCAGTCTGTCATATCATTACTAAATGACTCCATGTTCTTAACCATATATATGGTATATATATGCACGCAACGGAGGGAAGCTAGGAGGAGGATGCAGAATAAGTAGGAAACGGAACAACATACAACAAAAGGGCCCACCAGCTGCACTGGACATAGAAGAAAAAGACAGCGATGGGAAGGGAGGAATGAGAGGGAAAGAGGGAACAGCTTACACTAAGCAAAAGGAAAGAAATGTAATAATAAAAAAGTTTAAAAAAACTAAAGTGCTCTAGAATATTCTGTCATTATGTAACATATAACTGAGTTTTACAAAAGTTCTTATTATTATCCAAATTTGAGAATTAAAAATTTCAAATTAAAAAAAAAAAAGATAGAGATTCACTGATGTTTTACATAGGCTGGCTTCTAATTGCGATTGTCCTGTCTCTGCCTCCCGAGAAGATGGAATTATGAGGGTATTCAAAAGAATCTTCAAAAAAATCTCTTGAAAACTGTAAAAAATACTTTGTATGGAATTAAAGAACTATGTCACATTGCAACAATGAGATGTACAAGTCGTTATGTCGAAAAACAAACTTTACAACTTTGGCCGGGGCTGGGGGTGGGTGGGGGAGATGGGAAGGGATGGGAAGGGGAAACAAAGGAGGAGGCAACAATGCTTGATAAGAAATGTACTCACGTAATTGTAACTCCTCTGTATGGTCTTTTCACAATAAAAAAAGAACTATGTCATGTACAGGTTTTCATAAATGGATCACATTTTCTAGTATTGAACACACTGCCTGATAATAGAAAGTATTGTGATCAAGACAGTTACCAAGATTCCCTGCTTTGACACTAGGGAGTTACTCAGAACTCTTAACATTCTCTAATTTGGAAGAGTGTATTTGTGACAAGATAAATCTCCAAAATGACTAGTTGAAGTTGATGGAGTAACTGGAGATATGAAACAAAGTAAACCTAGGGGAAGGAGATTTAGCAGTATGTTTTTTTAAAATCAGGTTTTAGAATTTTTTTGGAAAAGATTTTTCTGATTTGATTTTTTGGGGAAGTGTGTAGATCCTTGAAATTATCAACTGAGTAGGCATGGCTAAACACACATAGGCATGTGTGCGCACGCGCACACACACAGCCTTTTCACATTTACAGTTGTATTATTGCCATCTGTGTTGGGAACAGAAAATGGTCTGTGGAACGATGCTGGATATTCAAAGAGCCATGCCATGTTTTTGTGTGTAATAGCCTGCAGCAAGATAACCTAGCTTTGACTTTCAACAGCGTTACCTTGAGTCAAAGTAAATTTGTATGTGTCTCTTTCCATCTTTCTTTCTTGACTCCTTCCTTTTCATCTACCTGAACTTCCTGCTCCTTAGCTACTTGATGTTCTCAAACTCCCTGTTATTACTTGGAATTTTCCACAAAGCCTTATCTCTCCAGCCTTCTCTCCTTCCCAGGGTCCTACCCCCTGCTCTGGCCTCTGTTCCATCCAAGTAAAGCTGCCTCTCTTCTCATACTCAGTGTCCTTTTTTAAAAAATTTAATTTATTTATTGTTATTGTAGAGGTGCTGTACAGAGGGGTGAAGGTTACATAAGTCAGATAAAGAGCACATTTCGTTTTGAACAATGTCACCCCTTCCCTTGCTCTCCGCCGTTTTTTCCTCGCATACCACGAGTCATATAGTTCATTTTCAACATAGCATCTAGTGAATACCATTGCTGCATTGGTTCATCCTTTGTCCCACCATTTCTGTGCCTGCTTTTACTCTTCCCAAAGCAGATAAATGAACAAACAAGGAAAATCCAAATCAAAACAACATTGAGATTCCACCTCACCCCAGTTAGAATGGCCACTATCAAGAAAACTAACAGCAGATACTGGTGGGGATATGGCCAAAAGGGAACACTATGACACTGTTGGTGGGAATGTAAACTTGTTCACATGCATTAAAAGGCAGTATGGAGACTCCTCAAAAGACTAAACACACACATACACACCCACACACACAAAAAACTAAACACAGAGCTTCCCCATGACCCAGCAATCCCGTTCCTGGGTATATATCCAATAGAACACAAACAAGGGCATACCAAGGCTATCAGCAAAACCATGTTTATTGCAGCATTGTTTACCATAACCAAGATATGGAATCAAACCAGATGTCACTCAGTGGATGAATGGATCAAGAAATATGGTATATACACACAATGGAATTCTACTCATCCATCAGCAAGAATGATATTGTACCATTTGTAAGGAAATGGAAAGACTTGGAAAAAATTGTATTAAGTGAAGTAAGTCAGAATCAGAGAAACATAGGTTGCATGGTTTCCCTCATTTGTGGTAAATAGAATGTGCCTACAAATCTACACATACTGGATAGTAAAAGAAAAAGAAATACATTGAGACATAATAAAATATACAGGTCTCTTGGCATTCACACAGAAAGACCAAAGGAGGATATTCTTAGGAGAAGATCATATACACACAAGAGCTATGTGCATTTGACAATATAAAATACTTATCAAAATGAACTCCGTATTCTTATATTGTGGGAACTCTATAATTTTCTAAAAATGTAAGTTGTGAAATTCTTCACCTATAGCAATTAGTATGTTGAGATTTTCAAATACTCTTGAAATATCTATGGGAAAATGTTGGAGTTAGGGTTATTTGCATTATACATATTATGTCTGTTTGTCCAAATATTTGTTCATATACTTACAGCAAATGGAAATAGTACACATGGCACTGTAATGTCAATGTAACATTCCTTGACATTATAACTTTTACTATTGTGATTAGAAGATTTTAGAAAAAGCAAGTAACAGAGAATAAAGTCAATAGGCTGGAAAAGGTCAATGTTCTTGCTTCCAGGAAGGTGAGCTCCACCAGCTGACCTCATCCCAAGATGGCTCTCTTGGTGTCAGAATTTAGAACTGGTTCTAGCGTGATAAAGAAGCCATCCAACTTGCTGGAGCCTACATTGTTTTAGGAATATTTTGTGCTTCTAGAGCATTTGCTTTTGGCATATGTCAGCTCAGGAAAAAAAAAAAAATAAAACCAACTCACTGGCTAGGAAGTATTCCTTTTTTTTTTTTTTGTCGGTTGTGGAGCCTGAACTCTGGGCCCGGGCACTATCCCTCAGCTCTTCAGCTCAAGGCTGGCGAGTGCTCTAGTACTTGAGCCAGAGAGCCACTTCTGGCTTTTTTGCTTATGTGGTGCTGCGGAATTGAACCCAGGGCTTCATGCATTCAAGGCAAGCACTCTACCACTGAGCCACCTTCCCAGCCCTCTACCCCCCTAGGAATACTTCCCTTTTGATGCACACATGTAAAAGACACAGACACAAAAGACTTCAGGAGCATGAAGAAAGGTATTGCTAATTATGAAAGAGAGTGTATTTGATTTAGGCTTGACGTGTGAGAGAAAGTCTGGAAGGCAGAAGATAGTCTAGGTAGATGAAAAGAGGGAAATTCAAGATTGGGGATAGGTATCTAAATATGGAATGTTGTGAATTCATTTATCAGTTTGGGCAGATGAAGAATTTGCACATAAGACTCACCTTAATCTAGACATATCTACAAACAACACAAATTTAGCTTAAGCCTGTTCTCTTCCTTCACACATAGGTTGATTCTAGTTAAAATAACTTGACCTTGGGCTGGGAAGGTGGCTCAGTGGTAGAGGGCTTGCCTTGCATGCATGAGGCCCTGGGTTAGAGTCCTCAGCACCACATAAGCAGAAAAAAAATCCAGAAGTGGCACTGTGGCTCAAGTGGTAGAGCGCTAGTCTTGAGCTGAAGAGCTGAGGGACAGCGCCCAGACCCAGAGTTCAGGCCCCACAACCGGACCCAAAAAAAAATAACTTGACCTTTATCAGCAGCTTGCTTATGCTGCTTATTAGTATATCAGCAATATATTTATATTTTCATAAAATATACCTTATGAAAGACATCAACAGCTATATAACAGAATATATTATAAAATACATGATGTATAAACCATATAGAAGACACTTGTGAAAATGTAGCATGGAATTACTTCTTTAGAAGATAAATATTATTATCAAGTCCAAGCTTTTGAAATTTCTTAGGTACATCATAACTTAAATGTCCTTAAGTATAGCATTTAAAATTTTATATTGTCTTAAAAAATCTTAGCTCCTGAAATATTCTACTATGTCTTTTTTCTATGTTTTTATTTCCTGGAGATCTGGCCATAAAAATACAAGTGTACCTTTAGCTTAGAGAACTGGACAGGCATGCTACACATTGGCACATCGGCATGATAACCAACAAATTATGATAGGCTGGCAAATATGAATACAAATTATAACAGAGAAATGTTTTTAGGGATGGCTCTGAATGTCACATTTCCTTCCCTTTAGAAAAAAAGGAAACTATCAAAACCTTTAAAATTCAGGTCTTTCCCTTCCTATGATCCTTTGAATTTGTTCTTGGCACAATGTTTTTTTTCTATTTTTAAAAACATCTATATATAGTTTTCACCTTTCATCAAATTTATAATCTGTGACTCTGCCATCAACATTCTCTTCTGATTTTACTTCTTCATTGTGATTGTATCATTCTAGGACTTGTTTTCCTACAGTTTGCTCCACAGTATCCTCTCACTTTTCTATGTCCATGTTTTTTCATTTCTCTTTCACATGGTTTTATGGACCCTGAACTCCTCTGCTTTCTCATCACCCACTAATTAGCATGTCTCCATGGTAACAGACAGTTATAGAGCAGGAAGCATTCTCTGTACAGGCTACTGCTGAGCAACCTCTGGGCCTAGCAAGGAGGGGCCTTGACCTGATTATGATAGGAAGACTTTTCTCTTTTTTGGCAGAAGAGAATCCATACATTTCAGAGAAGGCCCTGTTTCCTAAGGGAAAGAATAAGTCAATTTGGTTGAAAGGAGAATATTTTTGGACACAGGCACGCAAAATCAAAGTATGATATAAACTAAGACAATATTGAAGAAGTAGAAAAAATATTTAATGCTGATTATCTGTTCCTGGTTTGTAAAGATTAACAGTGCTTTGATCTAGAGGATGTTCTGAAGCAACTGGTAGCAAATATTTGGTTACATTTACCTTTTCATTTTACGTATATAATTCAATAAAGCGTGCCTCACAGAGAAGAATGCATGATAAATAACAACCCTACTTTCAGCTTTATGGTATTTATTATTATTTTTAAATATTATGTTTACTCCTTTCAATTGGATATAAACTTGTAATCATACATTTACTAAAAATAGTAGCAGTACTAATTAATATAATTTACTGTTGTAATTGTCTGAGAAGTTGTAAGGCATTTGATAGTACATATAGGAACACTAGAAGTAATTTCCCTTCTCCTCCCCAAATTATACCAACATCAAATACAGTGAAAACAGGGGTTATACTGTGGGGGAGGGACATACAAAGCAACAAAAAAATCACCTTATAAATACGTTAGAAACAATAGCAAGAAAGAAAAAACCACTTGTGTCCTTATCTTGGGGTTCATTTCACCTAACATCATTTTATCTGACTGTTCTGCTTGTCTGAGACATATACTAGTCATTGCAAATAAGGGAAACCATAGGACCTATGTTTCTTTGGGCATGGCTTATTCACTTAATATAATTTTTTCCAACTCTTTCAATTTCCTAGCAAATGGGGTGATATTATTCTTTCTGATGGAGGCATAGAATTCCATTGTGTATATATACCACATTTTCTTGATCCATTCATCTACAGAGGGGCATCTGGGTTGCTTCCATATCTTATCTATGGTAAATAAAGCTACAATAAACATAGTTGTGCTGGTAGCTTTAGTATGGTCTTATTTGTGATCATTCGGGTAAATGCCCAAAAGTGGTATTGCTGAGTCATAGGGGAGCTCTAGGTGGAGTCTTTTGAGGAACCACCATACTGCTTTCCAAAATGGTTGAACAAGTTTACAGTCCTACCAACAATGAAGTAGGGTTGCTTTCTGGCCACATACCCTCCATCATCTGTTGTTATTAGAGTTCTTGATTACAACCATTCAAACTGGTGTGAGGTGGTATCTCAGTGTTGTTTTGACAAATTGTTTAAATAGGGATACAGGTGGACCCATTGCAACAATGAGATGTACAAGATGCTATGTTGAAAAACTAACTTTACAACTTTGGTGGGAGGGGGGGTGGGCAGGAGTGTGGTCGTGGAGATGGGAGGGCAGGGATTGTAGGGGAAAAACCAAGGAGGAGGCAACAATGCTTGATAAGAAATGTACTCATTACCTTGTTCATGTAATTGTAACCCCTCTGTATGGTATTTTCACAATAAAAAACTTATTAAAAAAAAAGAACATTTGTCTTGGGCTGGGAATATGGCTTAGTGGTAGAGTGCTTGCCTAGCATGCATGAAGCCCTGGGTTCAACTCCTCAGTACCACATAAAAAAGAAAAAGTGGTGCTGTGGCTCAAGTTGTAGTCCTAGTGCCTGCCCAGACCCTGAGTTTAAGCCCCAGAACCAGGAAAAAAATAAAACTAAATGTATGTCCTAAGTATTTTCCTATGCCTAAGAGGCTAGGAAAGATGTTATTTTGATAATTGATTATGCACTTATTACGAATTAGAGTCTAGTTGTTTGGTGTATCTTATCTCAGAGTCACATGATAGTGCTTCAAATTTTGTGCATAAACAAACTAAGGTTTAGCTGGCCACAAAAGCCTGGTCTAAGCCAGGTGCTGGTGGCTCACACCTATAATCCTAGCTACTCAGGAGGCTGAAATCTGAGGATAGTGTTTTGAAGCCAGCCTGTATGCAGGAAAGTCCGCGAGACTGTTATCTCCAATAAACTACCCCAAAAGTCAAAAATGGAGCTATGGCTCATCTGGTATGGCACTAGCCTTGAGCAGAAAAGCTCAGAGACCGTGCCCAGGCACTGAGTTTAAGCTCCAGGACCATCACACACACACACACACACACACACACACACACACACACACACACACACACACATACAGAGAAACTAAGATTCTCAGCAATTATTTAATTCTTTCAAACAAAAAAATATTAAGAGCCTGGAATAAACCTGGAAAACATTTGTGTTTCAATATGCACTACTTTTATAATTCTACATAAAAACATTTGTGTGAGATTATAAAGTCATGTCAGTTCCAAAGGGTTTTCACTGGAATTAAAAAAAATGAGTATCAATTAATTATACAAAGGGATTTCATTTTAACAAGTTCATTTATGTATAGAATGTCCCTGGAAAATCTTGATCAGTGAAAAAGGAGGGATGAAGTTTGAGTTGTCCTGAATTGGAAGCTACAGAAGCATAGAGGGTGAAGACTTGAAACAATGGGTGATATCCTGGATGTGAAGGGATGAAATGTTTTAGCAACATGCGAAGCCTGTTGGGGTATACAGGGACAGGGATGTACATCTCGGAAGCATGGAAGTCATGGCATAGACTTGTCTGTAACCTGCTGGTTATATTTTGCCCCAGTCTTCTAAATCTGAGCTGGCACTGCTGTGGGAGCTCTGCTTCTGATGGCGAGTGGAGGTGGGGATGGACAATCTATGCTTGTCTGAAGAGTGTTCAATTTCATCTTTTGTTTCTATAGAGTTTATGGTGAAAAAAATCTCCTTTCAACATTTGAATGTGAGATTATCAATTTGTATACTGAATTCCATAAACTGCATGTATAGAAGTTGCTGATACCAAAATGAAACCATTCTTGTTAGACTCAGGCAAAATTAGAGCCCGGAAATCATGAAGCAATAGTGTTCATGTCTATCTAAACACTGTACCAGGAACTTTCAAGAAATCCCCCTAGGATCCCCTCATGTTCTCCACTTGCCTCATGTCTGGAGGACTGGCACACAGGCATCTATTTCCCTAACAAAGCTTAGCTTTAATATTCTTTAACTGAAGCAATTTGTACAAGATACTCTACACAGAACACTTGTCACCAATAAGCTGATACCACCTGCTGCACTGGGTCTCTAAGACCAAGAAATTATATAGTCAAGTAGCTTATGTATCTTTCTCTTATTTTTCTTAAAAAAAAAAGACCTTTCATTGCTTTGAATACACACATAGTTTGCTAGGGCACAAGTATGCTCGTTGCTGTTAGTCCCAAACAAATGATCTTTGCAGAATCTCCTATTTGTTATGTAGCTTAGAAAGGTCAACTTACATCTCAAAATGGACTTTAGCCATGACAAGTATACTTGATAGTTAACATATCAATAAAGTACTGGACATTTAAGGGGAGAGAAGAGTACCTTTATTGCAAGACTTCTATATGCCAGTTACTGGGCCAAACACTTTTTGTCTGAATATGCCTTTTGTAAGAATATGCCCTTTAGATCTCCTTCAGCAGGGAGATTAATTGTCTGGCTGTCATTGTTAAACACTGCAATCCATTGCCAGGTTTGTAAGGGGGCCACACTTTCCATGGACTGCTCCAGCCCATGGTCAAGCATGGTAGGGTTGCTAAAGTGGGTCTGTTTCTAAGTGATGGAGAGTTCTTTGACAAGTTTGAGAACTATCCATTGGATGTGTATTTGGCTTTCCTGGGATTACAATCAAGATGCTTCCACTTATAGATTTTCCCTTTTCTCTCTCACACACATCATGTGTCAGATGGATTTGCATCATCTCTCTACTCCCATTTGACCCCTAGGTGTTTCGTCCAAAGAACTTTCCTCAGGCTTGCTTCTTGCAGTGGCTAAAAAAAGAACTACATAATTTACCCTTTCCAGTCTCATGTGCTGGTTATGATGATCAGAAAGGGAGCCTCACAGAGTTTAAAGTACTAATGGGTCACCCAGCTTCACACCAAGCTTCATGGCCTGTGGACTTTTTCTATTGGGCAGCACAGCCTATGATACTGTTTTGCACTCACCACGACTTGATAGCCTCTTTGTTCGTTGGTAGGTTCTATGGTACAAAAGGGAACAGACAAAAATTATTCTAAATCTCCCACGGGTGGAGTCAATGGGAAAGGGATTGACAAATGAAGAGGAGAGGAGGAGAAGAACACAGTCAAGAAGCCAATGTAAGGGCTGGGAAGGTGGCTTAGTGGTAGTGCGCTTGCCTTGCATGCTTGAGGCCCTAGGCTTGATTCCTCAGCACCATATAAGCAGAAAAAAAAAGTTGTAGAGTGCTAGCCTTTAGCTGAAGAGCTGAGGGACAGTGCCTAGGCCCAGAGTTCAGGCCCCACCACTGGATCCCCCCACCCAAAAAAAAGAATCCAATGTATATCCTACCAAGTTAAGAAGGGGAGGGATAGGTGAGAACATTGAAAGGGGTGACATTGATCAAGATGCACTGTGCTCATAAACTGCTTTGTGAAATGGCGACTCCTTTATATAACTACTTAAAGATAATAATAAAAAGTAAAAAGGAAACATTGGGAAGAAAGCTAATAGTTAATATGAAATGTTCACACGTTTTGTCGACTAGCTTACAACTTAAACTTTCTTCTATTACCAACAGGAAGATGTCTCACAATATGAACATTTTTCTTTCCTTTTATTTTTTTTCCTCTAACACTTCTTTTTAGGTAAATCAGAGCTACAGTTGTCATGTCTATGTTTTTCAGAGATAGCATGTGAATTTCTGTCATTCTCTAGAGAAGGTGAGGGTTAGAAACCAATGAAGAGATCATCCTGAAGCACATGCCTTATGTTTTCAAGTGCTGGAGTGATTATTGTCTGAAAGTCTGAACGGTATTTAAAAGGTACCTCTTGTTTGGATCAGGCAGTAGTGTGAGTTTTCCAAAGGCAAGAAGGCCTTTCCTAGCATGGATGAAAGCCCAGTACAGAGATGAGCTGCAGGCTGCTTGTGTTCCAATTGAGGCCAGCACCGAAAAGCCATGGTAAGTGGCTTCAGGGAACCCAGCTACTGGAACTGATTCCTAATGAATCAGGAACTCGGCAGGACAAAGAGAAACACAAAGGTGTATATATATATATATATATATATATATATATATATATATATATATATATATATTCATTCGCCTTATTTCTCATTCTGGGCCCCCCAAAAATGTACAATTTACTATAGCTCCCTCCCAAAACCTGGTGAGGGTTCAAGAGGACAGAGAGCCTGAGGACCTACACTCGAGTGACTTCTCGAATCAATGCTGTGTGTAAAAGCTTTAGCTCCAGGAGAACATCAGTACTTCTCCCTCTTTACATTGCAGGGCATCTTTTCATGTGATTAGGAAAGCTGAACATTCCCAGAGCTGTTTTTACTGGTTCAGTAGGTGCCTAGGGTGTCGGGTAGCCACTTACTGCTGAGCCATTCCCTTTGTGTTACTTGGCCCGGGTCCTATTAGTCCAGAGAGGGATCTTTTCCCCAAGATGAGTTTCCTACAGAATCTTGGCTCAAAGGTTGGAGGTCCCCTTCCTCTCATGGTGTTTCTCTCCCTCACTATTGTTTTATCTTGCTGGGTTACTTCTCTCTCCTAGGCCTTCTTCACATCATGCATTTACAAAACAAATTGGTTTTCATTTTGTAAATACCATGCTTTTCTCTCTGCCATATTTCTGTGCTCTTCTTTCTGTCTGTATTGTCCTCCTGCTCCTTACAAATTCTTCACTGATGAACTACTTGTCATCTGTCTAATTCTATCCAGGCCAAGTTCACATGCTACTTATCCACAGTCTTCCCTGAATTTGCCAAATTCCGCTTCTGAATTCTCTGAACATGTCAGTAATGTTGAGTATTGAGCTGAAATTAACCATGTTTCTCTGAAATGATACTGATTCAAATCCCACAACTCCTTCCCTTCCCTTCCTTTCTTCCTTCCTTTTTTGGGGGGTCCCAGTCCTGGGACTTGAACTCAGGGCCTGGGCACTGTCTCTGAGCTTTCCTTGCTCAAGGCTAGTGCTCTACCACTTGAGCCACAGCTCCACTTGTAGCTTTTATCTTCTTCTGATTATTAATTGGAGATATGAGTCTCATGGACTTTGCTGCCTGGGCTGATGTTGAACTGTGATCCTTAGACTTCAGTCTCCTGAGTAGTTCAGGATTATAGGCATGAGCCACCACCAGCACTGGGCTTTTTTTTTTTTCTGAGTGAATATGAGTGTGCTTGGCATTAGAATGATCACATTCATGTTAAGCACATATTGAATTTTCATTTGACAGGATGCCTAGAGAAAATGATTTCTTTGGATTGAGATGGATTATTAACACAATCTGAAGTTACTGAACTATTATTGCTTCTTAAGGGGATGAAAGGACTGCAGATGTAGCTCAGTGGCACAGCACTACCTTAGCAAGCCCAGATCTCAGGGAAGAATGCCAAGCATCACCAAACAAGCAAAACAAAGGAAAAGAAAACAAAAGAAAATAAAGTGAGGTGAGTCCAGCTGGGCGCCGGTGGCTCACATCTGTAGCTTCTCAGGAGGCTGAGATCTAAGGATCACGGTTCAAAGCCAGCCCGGACAGGAAAGTCCTTGAGACTCTTTATCTCCAATTAACCATCAGAAAACCAGAAGTGGCACTGTGGCTCAAGTGGTAGAGTACTAGCTTTGAGCTGAAGAGCTCAGGGACAGTACCCAGGCCCAGAGTTCAAGACCCAGGACTGACCAAAAATAAATAAATAAATAAATAAAAAAGGAGGTAAGTCTGGATGTGGTTGGGTGTGGCTTTCATACCAGGGCTCAGTAGGCTACTGGGGTAAGATGGTTAGTTGGAAGCTAATTTTGAGCTCCATAATAAAATCCTATCTCAAAAGAAGTAGGAGGGACAGGCTATGTTTAATTACTATAAACAAAACAAAATAAAATTCTGCAAAGCCCAGGAACTTTTTTGTTAGACATATAGTTTTCCCCTCAATTTTATTATGAAAATGTCAAGTATACAAAAATTAGAATTTTGCAATAAATATTTATATGCCCATTCCCCAGCTTCATCAATTGTAATAGCGTTTTGAATCTCTTAAACTCATATTTAATTCACATAATTTTTACATGTCCTATTGCATTTTCCATGTACATATTCACACTCTGTAAATAATGAGTTTTATTTCTTGTTTTACAAGATCATTTATTTATTTATATATTTTTCATGTTGCTTAGGATATTCCTGGCAATGTTGAAAAGGGAATTTTTACCACCCTTGTGAGCCTGATAATTACTTTTAATTTTCACAGAATGACACTTATAAAAGATCAATTGTTACCCATTTGAGTGTCATAGAAAACATGTCTTTGATTTAAGACACATTTATGTTAAAATATTTACCTAGCCTGAACAATATTAGTTATAACTGTAATGGATTCAAAACAAATTTGTGTGTGTGTGTATGTGTGTGTGTGTGTGTGTGTGTGTGTGTGTGTGTGCATGTGCCAGTCCCTGAGGCTTGAACTCAGAGCCTGAGCATTAGTTCAGAGTTCTTTTTTTCCTCAAGGCCAGCGGCATCTAGCTTTTTAGTGGTTAATTATAGAGATAAGAGTCTCACAGGCTTTCCTGCTTCTGATGGCTCTAAACAGCAATTCTCAGATTTCAGCCTCCTGAATAGCTAGGATTACAGGGGTGTGCCACCAGTACCAACCCAAGCAATACAGACAAATACATGCACATTCAAACTCAGTTCTCAATATTTATATTATGTTACTGCTGCCATTTAAAAATCTCATTCAACAGGTAAAGTATAGCTACCTACACAATGGTATATTCATTTGTGAAAAAGTCCTTAACTTGTTTATGTGGGTAATAAAGTTCGATGAACTTTATAGTTTTTATTTGTAAACTTCCTGACTTTTACTCTATTTTTAATTCTATATTATCTTTAATAATTGTGCAAAAAAGTTGCCATTTAAACTGTACATAGACAATGGAAAATATAAAATATTTTTTAACTGTGGGAACATAATGTTTATAAACTTGTCATTTTATTAGCTTTTATTCTAATTACTATTTTAGGAAGTTGATAGCCAACAGCAAATCCAGTGTAATTTTAGGTGCAGTTAGGAATTTGACATTCTCAGTGCAGCTTTTAGATCAGCAAATCTTGTAGCTGTAAGACGTACATATGAAATAATTATTTTAAGATTGATTTCAATTGTTCCATTTCCAACAACTGAACCGGTTGGCTGACTCAACATGGCTGTTATGCTTAAGCTGGGGAATATTTTATATAGTTAATTTATGACTATCACAGGATAGCAACTTGATATAGGTGACATTAAGGTCTTCACAGCCTGCTGAAGAGTGTTTTTTCTTCATCTATTATGTTTTTATTCATTTCCATACCTTTGCCACAGAAATTTCAATACCTTCTAATTAGTTATTGCTACTGAGACCCTGTCCTCTGTTACAGTGTTCAAGCCCCACAACTGACAAAAGAAAAAAAAAAGAGGTAAAAACCTCTTCATTCACTCATTCACTCAGCTATACACAAAATATTGATTAAGGGCTTATTAATGCCAGGAAGTGTCCAAGTCTTGGAAATAGATCGGTGAGGAAAAATATCATCAAGGCAAAACAGGAAAACATAAAAATCATCCTTCCTTCCTTCCTTCCTTCCCTCCCTCCCTTTCTTTTTCTTTTTCTTTTTCTTTTTCTTTTTCTCTTTCCCTTCCTTCCTTCCTTCCTTCCTTCCTTCCTTCCTTCCTTCCTTCCTTCCTTCCTTCCTTCCTTCCTTCCTTCCTTCCTTCCTTCCTTCCTTCCTTCCTTCCTTCCTTCCTTTCTTTCCTTTCTTTCTTTCCTTATCAGGGTCTCACTAGCCTCAAAGCCAAAACTCTCATCTCCATCTCCAGAGTACCAGGATCCAAGGTATGAAAGATCATGCCTAAAAAGTCTGAATACTAGCTGAAGTTTTCCAGTGTGTGTTAGAAGAATGAGAACCAGGACCAAGACATTTCATCACTGATTTTCTGGCTCTTCCTTCAAGTAGATAAGTTCTAAAACACAATCTATATCACATACATACATATTAGTTTGCACATGACAACTAAAAGCTGGAAAAGTAAAAAAATAGCATTCCAGCTCTTAAGAAATGAAGTTTTGAAGTGTGATAGACAAATGATCCATAAGCACTATAGTTATAGTCAAGGCATTGTTAGATTCAAAAGTAGAGTAATCTGGAGTAAATGCCTTCCCTGAACTAGAAGGAGAGAAAAAGACTTCTCTAGCCCTCCAAAGACCTCTGGTTGGCTCTGGGGGGAGTGAAATGGATGTTATTGGAAGGATTGTGTGTAGGCTTGGGAAGTAAAATGAACAAACTCTTTCCCCACACTGCCATTTTGTTATCAGCGCTCCTTTGCATTTTCAGGCTAGAAGTTTTGCCTCATCAATATTTCTTGTCTGACAGAATGCAGAACACCAATAAACTTTGGATAAAGAGTATATGCATTGATAAGGTAGAAGCTAGAGGAAGTCTTTTGAAGTATTGAAATGTTCTAGATCTTAATTTGGATCTTGGTTAAATTACGTAGGAGTGGGCTTTTGTGAAACTTGAATCAGCATGTTCATTAAGATAGTTCCTGCATTTTACTAAAGGCCCAGTGAAACAGACTTAAAAAAAAGAAAGGAAAAAAAGAAGTGGAAGAGGGAGTGAAAGAGGGAGAAAAGGAAGGAAGAAGAGAGGGAGGGAGGGAGGAAGGGAAGGAAGGAGGGAAGGGAGGCAGGATGAGTGGACCAGCTCAGTCCTAAGGGACATATATATATATATATATATTTTTTTTTTTTTTGGTATGCCATACATTAGCACTTGGTACTAGATATATTCTGTTTATTTTGTTTTGTATTGAATTATTTTTTTAATGTGAATCTTTTCAGATACCAAATTACAAATAACATTTTGTCTTCGCTTCTTAGTTTATTATTTGGTAGGTACATCTAAACTGTCTTAAACTCTGAATACATGCTTGCCCACCCAGGGAATATTTTTTTTTTGTCATAAAGTCTGTGTTGTGTAGCATGTGTTTTTTTTCTCTCTTTAGGTACCTTGGGGGAAAAGGATAATCTGGCCATTTCACTTTCAGTGTCCAGGAGACTGAAATGTATATACAGTCTGAGTTCTCAATAAATACTACTGAGAGGGTATGACAAAAAAAATATTTGTTTCTAATTTGATTTATGGGCTTTTTAGAAAAGTGTGTGGGCAAGTCCTAAATACTACACTTAAAGGATCTTTTTTTCCCTTCCTTATTCCTTAAACAGATTAACAGAAGAGAGGAAATAAAACAATCTTGAAGGCTGATTGAGGGATAAAACACTCACAGAGCAAATTTGACTTATTCAAGTTTTATGAATCTCCAAATAGCAGGTTTAAGTAGATTTGCTGGGGCTTAGATATACGTGTCTGCCAAGCAAGATAACTTTTAAAGAAAATAGTTCTTTGAATTTTGTCAGATCAAAAATTGAGTTCCCAGATTGGCTCTTAGAAAATATCAGGCTCAAAAGAAAAAAAAATGCCATTCATGTTGTGAGGGAGACAACCTCTGAGAGCAAGATCATCTCAGGAAAAGCAGCTCCCAGGACAGTGGAACATTTGCAGAACAGGGAGAAAATGAAGCCTGCATTCTTTCCATGCTACTGGTGATATTACAGACTGGGAAAGTAAAACTCTTGGACCATTCTCAAATCCTTTTGATGTTCTCTCTCTTGTTAGTTCTGTACCTAAACTTCTCTTCCTGCCACTAGCATTTTGATGGTCCCTGTAGTACCAGCCCTCTCGCTGTGGATTCTCATCTTGAGCTATGTCTCTTATTTTTACTAAAATCATGTCTTTTCTGCTTTTAGTCCCATGCCTTGCCATCCTGAATTTTCTTATGCAAAGCTTAGGGGCTGATCCTGGAACCAAGTTGTGAAAATTTGTTTATTTATGCGGCTCTATTAATAGACAATATCATTCAAGACTTCCTCTTTTCATTTTCATTAAACAGTTTCAGTCAAATGACAGAGGTTTCTAGAGAGCTCATCTACCCCATCTACCCCATTTTTTTTCCAGCGGTCATAAGTTTCATACCATTGCCTTGAGTTTTGTTGCCATCTGATTAAAACAGGGATTTTCTTTCTGTGGTGCAAGATGAACTTCTGAGAATGTGGGAAACTTCGTGGCTTGCAGGTATGGAGTATATGGATGAATGTGTATTTATGGTGGTGGAGGAAGCAAGGAGGAGGAGAACATTCTAGATGTCTGTGGAAAGAATTTCTTTCCCCTTTTTTACTGTTCTTGGGGCTTGAACTATGGGCCTGGTGCTCTCCTTGAGCTCTTTGGCTCATGGCTAGTGCTCTACTAGGTGAGCCACACTGCCACGTCTGCCCTTTTCTATGATTAATTGGAGATAAGAGTTAAATGGACTTTTCTGCCCAGGCTGGTTTCAAACTGCAATCCTCAGATCTCAGCCTGCTGAGTAGCCAGGATTACAGGTATAAGCCACCAGCTCTTGGCTCATCTTTTTTTTTTTTTTTTAATCAATTTATAGAATTTTAGGAATTATGCTGCTAGATCAGATGTGCTTGGAATCTATATAACTGGCAAATCAGGTACGATATCTTTACCTTAAATAAATAAGAAATGAGTTGTGATTAACTGTAAGGCAACTAATGGTATGGACAGCAAAGGAAGCCATTCTTTTTGGTTTGTCATGATGACTAGACTTTTCTTCAGAAAAGAAAGAAGTGGGTGGCTGGGAAGGTGGCTCAGTGGTAGAGCGCTTGCCTTGCATGCCTGAGGCCCTAGGTTCGATTCCTCAGCACCACATAAGCAAAAAGAAAAAAGCCGGAAGTGGTCTTGTGGCTAGTGGTAGAGTGCTAGCCTTGAGCTGAAGAGCTGAGGGACAGCGCCCAGGCCCAGAGTTCAGGCCCCACGACTGGACCCCCCCCCCAAAAAAAAGAAAGAAAGAAAGAAAGGTGACTCATAGAGCTCCCCTATGACCCAGCAATCCCACTTTTGGGCATTTACCCAAACTATCATAAACAAGGCCATACTAAGGCTACCAGTACAACTATGTTTATCGCAGCATTATTTACCATAGCTAAGATATAGAACCAACCCAGATGCCCCTTAGTAGATGAATGGTTCAAGAAGATGTGGTATATATATATATGTATATATATGTACATGTATTTATACACACACACACACACACACACACACACACACACACACACACACACACAATAGAATTCTATGCCTCCATCAGAAAGAATGACTCTGCCCCATTTGTTAGGAAATGGAAAAATTTGGAGAAAATTATATTAAGTGAAGTAATCCAGGCGCAAAGAAACATAGATCCCATGGTTTCCTTTATTTGCAATAACTAGTATATGTCTAGGACAAGCAGAAAAGGTCAAAAGCTTTGTACATATGACTATATAAGATGATGCTAAGCAATCTTGTATATACATTTTTCTAATTTGGGGAGGGGAAGGGAAATAACAAAATGCTGAAATAAGGATACAGGTTGACCCATTGTAACAATGAGATGTACAAGACACTATGTTGGAAATGAACTTTACAACTTTGTGTGTGGTGTGGGGGATAAGAGTTGGGGAGGTGGGAGGGAAGGGATGGTAGGGGAAAACAAAGGAGGGGGTAACAATGCTCCATAGGAAATGGACTCATTACCTTACTCATGTGACCGTAACCCCTTTGTAAAGTATCTTTACAATAAAAAATGTATTAAAAATGTTTAAAAAAGAAAGAAGTATGACCCTATTGCATTGCCTTTGAAAGAAACAATCAAATTTACATTATAAACTACTAAAAACACAACTATATTAGTTATCTTGAGTAAAGGGAGTTCTAGATGAATGAAAAGTATGTTATATATTTTATGATTTAAAATTTTTCACATGCTATTGCTAGATTTATAACAAGGATTAGAAAGTACAAACTGGATTAATCAAAATGTTTATTCACATTTTTATATGTTTCTTCAAAGAGAATCTATATTAGTTAATCTATTTTGATTTCATTGAAAAACTCTGCATGAATATGCTTTGAAACTACAAAAAGATATTGTATTGACAGGCGGTGGGAAATGTTCCTTCCTACTCTAGCAGGATTTAATGATTCTCTATAAATTCCTTTTCCCTTTGAAACAGCAGTTACTTTGACACAGATAATTTCTTTTTGGGGATGGTGGCAGTGAACCATGTACATCATCAATCTTAATTAATATTTTGTGTAAGACATCATTACATACATGAAATTATGGCAACAAATGGAGATATAAAATGATATTTTTGAACAGGGATTTTTTTAATTATGAAAGGAAATGGGATGATTATTGGCTTTCTGGCTAAGGACAGGATTCAACAGTTCAAATCCCAGGAGATGGGGCTATTGGGAAACCTTTAATGAAGAAAAAATGTTTGAGCAAATACTTGAGAATCCTGTCAGAATATTATAGAACAGAAATAATATTTCTTTTCTGAATTAATATTGTGGCTTATTTGTGTAATTTGTAAGTAGAGTGCAAATATTGTTTTTGGAGATTTCCTTTGTTTGTGGCACTGCAATTTGAACTCAGGACCTGGCACTTGCTAAACAGAAGCTAGACCACTTGAGTTGTTACCAGCCAGAACTAATATTAACACACGATTCAGGTATCAATAGTCACTAGGGACAATGAAAGAAGATGTGATTAAATGAATTTAGACTAAATTTCAGGAAGTAATTGTCCTTGAATCATGCCATTTCCACTCTTTACATATTCAGTATGTATCTACCACATTGTATCTACCACATTTGAGCTGTAGTTTATAAGGAAGACAATCTCTTGGAAAAACTTGAGAAAGTAGAATTTACTTTGTTAAGGTCCAGAAAATTGAAAGTATTGCCATTTTGAAAAAGAGAAACTAAAACTGTCCAATTTATAGTGAACTAAATTTGCTGTTCTCTGCAAGTCTACCACATGTGTAGGAAAAGCACATATTCCTGGATCTCAGAATCTAGCTTAGCTGAAATTAACCTCACTATTGATATTCATCTAGACTCTCATTAACCTCTGACCCTTGCTGAACATGCTTCAGGTGAAAAGCAGTAAAGATCATATTGAGTATGAACAAATTACAGTCCTAAAACTTGAAATGTTTACTAATAGGATACAGGCTGGTTAGTGTACATATGAAGTAATTAGGCATTAAGCCGCCATATGGTAACCTAATAAATGCAAAATGACTGGAAATAGATTATTTTAAACATTGTTAATTAGTAAAGATGAGCAAGACTAGCCTGAAAAATGAAGACTCGTGCTCAGCTTTAAACACTGAGCAATTTAGAAGCGTAAATCATTATTTTCCTCAGTATGTGCAAGTAATCCAGTGTGGTTTAATATATTTCACTTTTTATATATTTTGTATCGGTAATTGAAACACCCAATAGGAAAAATGCTAGCAACTTTCTGAACAGGCCTTTTCCAGCTCAGAAAATTCAAGCAAGGACTGATAAATGGGATTCCATAAAATTCAAAAAGTCCTGCCCAGCAAAGGAAGCAATTAATGGAGGGAAGAGACAGTTTAGAAAATATAAAGAGCTTAAAAAAACTCAACACCAAAGGATTAAACGATCAATCAATATGTGCAGAAGAGTTAAATAGACACGTCTCAATCTAAGGAATAGAAAGGCAAATAGATACAGGAAAACATAGTCAACATTCTTAGAAGCCAAGGAAGCACAAATGAAAATGACTCTGTGATTCCATCTCACCCCAGTTCAGAGCGATATCACAAGAAAGCAAATAACAGCAAATGCTGTTGAGAAAGGGGGTGATAATCTGTGGTAATGTTGTCAGTCTATATGGCATCCTTTGTACTTCATTGACAAATGAGGATGATGAGATTGTTGTCAGCATTGTCAATATACAATGTGCTTGGGCAAACAGCATATTAAAGAAGCATCAATGAATCCCTCCACCAATACTTTCCTTCACTGTCCTTCCTCTTTTTAGGTTTTAGACTATTTTCATTTTCTTATGTCTATTTTCTTTAAAAAGCCACCAGTCCTGCCGGGCACTGGTGGCTCATACCTGTAATCATAGCTACGAAGGAGGCTGAGATCTGAGGATCACAGTTCGAAGCCAGCCCATGCAGGAAAGTCTGTGAGACATCTCCAATAAACCACTAGAAAACTGGAGGTAGCCCTGTGGCTCAAGTGGTAGAGTGCTCGCCTTGAGCTGAAGAGCTCAGGGACAGCACCCAGGCCCAGAGTTCAAGCCCCACAATGGACCAAAAAAAAAAAAAAAAAGGCCACTAGTCTTATTTATTGATTGAACATTTACCTTTTTTGTTGTTGAAGTTTTTGAGCTCTTTATAGCTTCTAAACAGTTTTGTGGAATTTTATGGAATCTCTGTTATCAGTTCTTGCTATTATTACCTGTCTGCAAATATTTTTCCTATCTAATAACATCTTTTTTATTAATAAGTTTTTTTATTGTGAAAATACGGTACAGAGGGGTTACAATTACATGAGCAAGGTAATGAGTACATTTCTTATCAAGCATTGTTGCCTCCTCCTTTGTTTTTCCTTTACCATCTCTGCCACCACCCTCCCACCAAAGTTGTAAAGTTCGTTTTTGACATAACAACTTGTACATCTCATTGTTGCAATGGGGCCACCTATATCCCTATTTAAACAATTTGTTTTTTCCCTTCCCCTCCACAAATTATACCACCATCAAATACCAAATTATACCAACATCAAAGTGAAAACATGGGTTATATACCATGGGGGAGGGACATACAAAGCAACAAAAAAATTACCCTATAAATATGTTAGAAACAATAGCAAGCAAGAAAAATCACTTTGAGTCCTTATCTTGGGGTTCATTTCACCTAACATCAACTTATCTGACCTTTTCTGCTTGTCTCAGACATATACTAGTTATTGCAAATAAGGGAAACCATGGGACTTCTGTTTCTTTGGGCCTGACTTACTTCACTTAATGTAATTTTTTCCAAGTCTTTCCATTTCCTAACAAATGGGGCAATGTCATTCTTTCTGATGGAGGCATAGAATTCCATTGTGTATATATACCACATTTTCTTGCTCCATTCATCTGTGGAGGGGCATTAGAAAATATCTCTTCTAGCCTAAGGGGCTGATGATGGGTCCTACTTTTTCTCCTCTCTGAAGTGACTTGTGGATCTGGTGCATTCTCCTCAGACAGGGATGACACATGAAGGTATTGCTCATTATATTACCAGCTCTTTCAGTTGTGGTATAGCTTTCCTAAGCTTTTCTCTATTCAGTTATCTCATTTTATCTTTCCCTTATGTCAAAAGTAGTGTGTGTATGTGTGCGTGTGTGCGTGTGTATGTGCCCTCTTGTGTGAATACCAGGTTTGAACTCAGGGTCATAAGCTCTCACTTGACTTTCTTGCTCCTGGCTGGTACTATACAATCTGAGCCACATTTCCAGTCCAGTATTTTGTTGGTTAATTGGACCTGAAATCTCACAGATGTTTCTTTCCAAGTTGGCTTCGAACTGTGTTTCTCCAGGTCTCAGTCCCCTGAGTACCTAGGATTTTAAGAGTGAGCTCCTGGCACCCACTCAATGACTAATAAAATGACAAAACTGCTCGAAAGTTTTTGGTATTAATATTGTTCCTGTTTTTTTTGAGATCCAATGAACTAAATAATCAGTTGAGACAGAAGAGACACTACAGAGATGAATGCCAAGTATGGTAGGGAGTCTTTGTTACAGAACAAGTTGGGGTTGTTTGCTGAGGTTCAAAGATGTGTGATTGAATTGATAAGGGTGGCAGAATCTGTGAATCTTAGACATTTCATTTTGTATGTAGAGGTTGTCATGCACAAATAAGAACAGGCAGTAAGAGCATCAAAGATTCCTGAAGGGAAAAGGATTCTGGGCACTTCCCAAGTGACAGTGACTGTTGGTCCAGCAAATTCTCCCTGTCCACTGATTAATCTCATATCTGAGTCTTATAAGAATTCATGAGCAAGATCTATGAGTGAACTTTAAGTCTGGGGTAGTACGGTTTTACTTGCAGCCATGTAACATGGTGTAATCCACAAGGAGAGGAAGAGATAGTCTTATTTACTTCACAAACCAACAGCTCATGAGATCAGATCTGCATACAGATATTGGTACGTTAGCAATGGTAAAGCTCTGAGGGAGTGACCATGTCCAGAACCTTCCATATGAGGTGCATGCTGTTGGGACACTGGCATCCTGCAAATATAGTATGAAGCCTGCATGCACTATGATGTGGTAGGTACATGCTTATGTGAGTCCACTGAAATATGTGGAGGTGAGGGGTTGAACTGTTGCAAAGACAAAAAGCACTGGCATTTGTGTTATTGCTACAAACTGATTGAACTAACTACGACTCTTGAAGAAACCTGGCCTCATAAAAGCAGCATACAATAATGCCACACATCAATATTTTAGTCTCCAATTCCATTTCCCCTCAGTCGACTTTTTAAAAAGATAGAGTAATGAGTGCCATAGTGAGAAAATAGGTCACGAGTTTGATAAGGAAGAGGAAGGGTATAGTGAAGCAGAAGGGAAAAAGAAAACATCTAGTAGAATTAACAACGGTAATTAAGGTAGCAGAAGCAGAAGAAGCTGATTTATACATGATGGAGTGTATTTTAGATGAGAAGAAAAAAAGAAAGTTATTCACCTACATGTCAGAGCAAAAATTACCATAAAAACTGACACTAAATCTAAAGAGGAGGAAATTGAGTAGTTAATTCTTTTTCTCAGCCTAGTGGATTTTTCCCCCCAAGCTGAAACATTGTATGAATTATATAAACAAGCTACAAGAGTATTACTGTGAAACCATCCTAACTTTTAGCAAGCTCCTTTAAGTGCATCTGCATTATTTGTCAATTTATCCACTATGAACATTAATTTTTCTCTTCTTGAACTATCCACAGATTAGGCAATATTCATGCTCTGAAAGCATGTGTTTCTTCATGCTGAATAGGATTGTCCTTTTCTCCCCACTAAATTAACATCTGCTTGCCTGTGCAATTTCCATGAGCAAATATGGGTATTTGCACACGCAAATGGAAGTGCATGAAAATAAAATGTCCTTGTATTAGTGGGCCCACCCAGGGTTTGGCTTTTTGGAGTTAAAAGCCTTGTAAATGGGGCATGGATTTGTGAGACAGCTTCACTTAGAAAGTACCATTCATGAGTCAAAGAAAGAAATTCTAATTCCATTCGTTAAATATACTTTGTGAAGAAAACAGATTTTCTCCCTTTTGAAACAAAGTTGTAGAATGCTTTGAAGGGCAACATTTTACTAGGCTTTTGTGTAAGTCCCTGAAGTGTTTACTAATATTTATGTGTTTGAAGTCTAGAGTATATCATACAGTCTCCACTAAAACATTGCTTTAAAGGTTGTATATTTATGGAAAAAAAGAGAAAAAGAACTCAAACCCCAGGGTTAAGCTGTCAAATACTATCCAAAAAGCAAATGATTATAAAAAGTAGCAAAGGCTAGTCATTTCTTCTGGTTGGAAATCTTCCATCCATGGATTAAGGAATCAACCTGCCATAAGCAACTTTCCAAAACTGCCCAGACTCAAGGGGAAGAAAATATAATTCCATTTCTTGAGCGGATAGTGGCATAAATTTCTAGAACATGAAAGACAAAAATTTGTGTAACAGTCATCTTTGGAAAATGCAATATGCCCCCACATTTAAAGAATTGTTTTTGGTTAGTTGTGGGGCTTGAACTCAGGTCCTGGGCACTGTCCCTGAGTTTTTTGTTTTTGTTTTTGCTCAAGGCTAGTGCTCCACCACTTGGAATCACAGCTCCATTTCCAGTTTTCTGGTGGTTAATTGGAAATAAGAATCTCATGGACTTTTCTTTCTCCAGTTGGCTTCCAAACCACGATGCTCAGGTATCAGCCTCTCTGATTATCTGAGTAGTTTAGGTTTATAGGGTGAAGCGTAAGGTACCTGGCTGGCAAAAAGTATTTGACATATTCTTTCTGGTATAGAAAAATTCGAGTTGATTTTCTTTAAAAATTTTTGATTTTGGCAAGTTGTTTGTCAGGTAGAAAATCCTGTAAAACCTTTCTTCCCTCATGTAAACTATATATTATTTTAATCAATAAAAGTTGTAAGTTGCATGTTGGTGAGAAACAACACAATAAGGAAAATGAAATCCCTAAATAAAGCTTTTCAAAGAGTTGAACTAAGGAAATGATTCTTGTGGAGATACAAACTAAAAAAACATGTCTTAGTATTTCATTTGAATACTCAGAAGAGAGATGTAGGTTCCTGAATGTGTGAGTGGTGCACTTTAAGAGATCAAAGTTTTAGAAAGCCAGAAAAGTCACTCCTTAATCCATGGATGGAAGATTTCCAACCAGAAGAAATCATTCAATTTCTGAAGGCATAGATATGTGTGACAGTGTAGCTATAAAATATATACCTTAGAATACCACACTAATAAATCAGTACATAGAATCTCTAAATTATTAAAATGACCCTCTGTTTGATTATCAAGGTTAGTTGTTTTGGTCAAACTTACCTTGCTGCTGCAAAAAAGTTGATTTGAAACTATGTGGGGTCACCTCTCCATGTAGCTTTAGTGTCCACTCATTCAGATTCATTTGGGTTTATAATATGCTAAACCTATTGGAATTTAAAAATCCATTTCTTTTTCAACAAAGCTGACTTTTAAGTCTATAGTCTAAAAACAGTCTAATTAGAAACTCAAAAACCAAGGCAGACTGTCTTATTTTATACTGCCATTGATCTCTGAAGTGAGAAATGCCATCGATTCAATGAATGAGATCTCATAAAAAGGCAAGATTGACAGAATATAAAAAATACATTAGAAACTATCTCAGAAATTATTATTCTGCTTCATGAAAAGTGGCAATGTGTGGAGATTGTTTACTCTGTGCTTTGGGCTCAATATTGAACACCCTTTACTAGACATGATTTATCAGCCTTTGCCTCTGTGTGCTGTCTATATGTTCTTGTAGTCCCCTCCCCTGATAGTCCTGTTTAATATAAAAAAATAAAACTTAAAAAAATCATGTACATGGATTTCTGCAAGGGCTCATGGGATTCTCAGGTGCTAGGTTGATACATGTTGTACTCAGTTCTTTAACTAATTAGTGAGTTGTTTTACTCCAACATCTACCAGATGTTTGATATTTAGATGATTGATATGTAGGAGCTGAATAATCACTGTTTGGTCAGGACCCTATACAATTATATTTTCTCCATTTGATCCAGTTCTGCTCTTCTCCTTGTCTTTCTTCTTGTCTTTCTTTCTTCTCTGCCTTTCTTCTTGTCTTTCTACCCAAGGAGAATTATTCTGGACGAAGTGGTTCCTGTAGTTTGGAATGTCAAAAAAGAACACACAGGGAAAGAACACATCCAAGAGCTTGACCATCTGAAGGAAAGACAAGGTCATCAAAGAGATGGGCTTACAGTTCTCCCATCTGGTTTTGGGATGAGTGTAATGCTGGTTTCATAGAATGAGTTTGGCAGTGATCCCTCTCTTTCTATTTTATTGAAGAGTTTGGGGGAGTATTGCTGTTAATTCTCCTTTGAAGGCCATATAGAATTTTTCTGTAAATCCATCAGGTCCTGGGCTTTTCATGGATGGGAGGACTTTTATTGCCATTTATAATTTATCATTTGTTACATTCTATTTAATTGGTTTATTTCTTCTTGGCTCACTTTAGGCTTATTAATGTTTTCTAGGAATGCATCCATTTCTGCTAAGTTCTCCAACTTATTGGCATAAAGGTTTGCAAAATATTCCTTTATAATATTCTGAATTTTACTTATTTCTGTCGTGATGTCAAAATTCAACAAAATAAACATCAGGAAGCAGGTACATGTAAGGGTTAGGATGGGGTCAAGGAGAAAGGGGCTGAGAGCAAAGGGGGAGGATGTAGTCAAGAATTCACTGTAGCCGGGCGCTGGTGGCTCACGCCTGTAATCCTAGCTACTCAGGAGGCTGAGATCTGAGGATCGCGGTTCAAAGCCAGCCTGGGCAGGAGAGACCGTGAGACTCCTATCTCCAATAAACCACCAGAAAACCGGAAGTGGCGCTGTAGCTCAAGTGGTAGAGCGTTCGCCTTGAGCTGAAGAGCTGAGGGACAGCACCCAGGCCCAGAGTTCAAGCCCCACGACCGACAAAAAAAAAAAAAAAAAAAAGAAAAAAGAATTCACTGTATTTCCTACAAAATGAAGAAGAACAAGGGAAGAGGTGGGTGAGGGAGGGATGTTTAAGAATGTTGAAAGAGGTAACATTGATCAAGATGCCTTGAATTCATAATTGCTTTGTTAAATGGCACCTCCTTTGTACAACTACTTAAATATAATTTTTTGAAAAAAGGAAAGAAAAGTTGTGACTCAGAACTGCTAGAGAGAGACTGAGCTGCTGGACAATTTATATACAATATACTTAGGAAGACAATTACAAGGTACTTCCTGCTATATGAAAGTGACAAACAAAAGCTAATCTTTCTGAATTGCAACCCCATAACAATGAAATACTCACAATACTCTCATTTTTAAGATAAGAAAATTGAAGTAAAGAGAGAAAAAGATATGGACAAGCTTCCACAGCTAGTGGGTGGTGGGCTCAGGTAGCCAATTTAATATACTGGGAGTGTTTGTGTTAACAGAATTTCCTCCCCTTTCTTTTGTAATCTCTCATCTTCTTAGATTATGTAATGAATAGGAATCTCAGAACTCAAGCTGTTAGAATAATTTTGCTAACAGTTTTCTTAAAAAAAAAACCCAAAAATTTCAGGATAATTTGTATAACAAATGAATGGCCTTTAAGTATGCTAAAATCACTTGCTATAAATTATGGGGTAACTTATGTATTGGAGAACAAGTGTTTGTTATTTTAACTTGCCAGTGTGTAAAGCTCACTTTTACTGTAGTAAAGAAGGATGCCACTATGCCTTAAATGAGGGTTTTCTATGTTTTTACTTCTATTCAATTTCATTAAATTGTTAAGAATAAGAATCAGAAAGGACCCACCTCCAAATAAACACATACATAAAGTAAACTGCTATCTGCTTAGAAAACCACTTCAGGCTAACGGATAGGATTTCATTCCTGTAAAACCATGTCCCTTTCAGAAGGTGCTTATTGTTATCAGTGCAGCTCAGCAGAACTTTTATTCAACAGGGAAATCTTCAGAAATACAGACCTTGTGCATTTTGCTGGATCTGCCATAGAAGAACATTTTGTTGAAGCATAACTTTGAAAAGCTTATAAAGACATTCCCATATAGTCAGAAATATCATTCTTTCAGGAGGGGAAAAAATAATCCCCTGCAGCAGCCCAAGAGTCCTTTAATCATGGGCATTAAAGATGATCTGTGCATGATTGCAAGGCTGCTGACTCAAGTTAGCGTTTTCTTGGCTTGCTTCTGCACTGTTAGCTATCTTTGCATGTGCACAGTGCTGATGTGAAATGACAGCTGCACCTGTTGTCACCATCTTATGTTAATTAGCATAGTGCCCTAAGTAGTAACCAGGCCATCATTTCCAAAAGGATGCCATTAACATATTGCAGCTGTCATGACTAAGAAAGATACCAGAGCTGAGAGATGTGCGCATCCCTGCATACCTTGGCATAGTGAGCAAAGCTTTCCCAATTGGAGTCACTTGGGAGGGGAAAAGAAGCGTGGGATGCAGCCAGTCAGGAGTGAAAGAATACATTTTACTGAAGGTTTACTTTCATGTATTATGCATAGCCTTCAAGGTCACGGCATGATCATTTATAAGATTTTAATGAGATATCAAAGTGGAAAGAATGGAATGTAATTAATGGAATCTTATTGAAAAGATAGGCAGGTTAAGAACCTTAGAATACAATAAATCTTCCAAATTTTCAGTAGATCAAGTATCAAAATCATATGAAAAGAGGGAGGGTCACCAAATACTTATTGAACTTTTAAGTTATAGAAAAATGTTCAAAAATTAAGCATCAGATAGAAGTTCTACAAGATAATGATAATAGTTAACTATTTAGAATAGATGGAATTTTTTTCCCAAAACCAGAGAAGGGAGATGAACAACTCTAAGACTTCAAGAAGAAGAGTTTGTATTAAGAATGGATGTCTTTTTGCTTAGTTATCTTATATGCTCATATGTACATAGCTATTAAGCTATTCTGCTCATCTGCTAAGATCATCCTAGACAAATACTGGTTATTGCAAATAAGGGAAGCCATGGGACTTATGTTTCTATGGGTCTGGCTTACTTCACTTAATATGATTTTTTCCAAGTCTTCAAGACATGGACACAAGAGGTTTTTTTTTTGTTGTTGTTGTTGCTTTTTAATGGACTATGTGATTTTTTGTTTCCTTTGTATGTTCTTCCCCCTATGGTATATCCCCTGTTGTCACTGTATTTGATTCTGGTACCCTGGTATTGTATATACATTTATTTGAATTAGGGAAGGGAAAGGGAACACCAGAATGGTGAGACAAAGGACAAGGGGGAATGAATGAAACAGCGATATACACAAGACAATATGTTGAAAATGATCTGTACAACTTGGGGGATGGGGACTGGGGGAGGGAAAGAAGGAGAAAAATAAGTTTCACAAGAAATGTACTTGTTACATTACGTATGCAAATGTAACCCTCTGAATATAACCTTAACAATAAAAAAAAGACAAAAAAATAACGGAAATCTTAGCAGAGCACTGGTGGCTCACACCTGAGATCTGAGGATCGTGGTTCAAGGCCAGACCAGGAAGGAAAGTAAATGAGATTCCTATTTCCAGTTAATCACAGAAAAAGCCAGAAGTGGTGCTGTAGCTCAAGTGGTAGAGTGCTAGCCTTGAACCCAGGGACAGAGTCCCAGGTCCAGAGTTCAAGCCCCAGGACTGGCCAAAAAAAAGGATGTCTTCTACACACCATTGCAAGGAGGCGCTTGGGTCCCTGTCCTGCGTAATGGAGCACTCTATTCTTGAGAAGGTATTTTGTTTCATATACACTAAGAACTCTTTGAAGTTAGTTTGTTTTACATTTTTAAAAAATCTTATAAAAGTTGCTCAGTTCATACAAGTACACTTTAAAATGTAGACACAGAATACAAGAGGTCTAGAGGAATTCCTCATAAACTGGAAAATTCTCTGACTCAATTGGATTTTTTTGTAATAAAAAGAAACAAATGAAAACAAACTTAGTGAATAAGAAGGATTAAATAAATCACAAGAGATATGATCGAAGAATGGGTACTCAAACCACCAATTGTTCCCAAGTCCAAAGGACTCTAAAGTCTTTCATAATTTAACAGAGAAAAATAGATTTCATTCAGCATATTATTCTAACTCAAACAGGAATATGATTTAATTATTGTTCAGAATCTTAGGGAAACTAACTGTGCCTACTCACTGAACCCCACAATTTAGATATTTAATTCCTTAAATATTGTTGATTTCATTGACCCCCCAAATTCTGCCCTTTGAGTGCAAGTTCCTTAGAGATAGTAAACATTTCTTAGGTGTATATAAAATAGGGATTTCATTTAAATTTCCTCTTGTATATTATTCCCAGAATTTTACTTGTAAAAATGTCTGTAAACTAGAGGTACATCTGTACTTGTACATGCTCAACAATTTAGTCATTTCCCCATGTATGGATATATCACACATATATGGGAAACAACTAAATTCGTTTAATTGAAATTGTACCAAACGATGCTTGCCTAAATGACTAATTTTTTCATTCTATGGTAGTGGTAATTTGAAGAATGAATACAAAAGAATATTAAATATTTTTAATGCTGTAATAAACCAAGAAACCTTTTGGGGTATAGTTATGAAAAAACAAAAGAAATAGTGCATGAAAATGGCAATAAAATCCAGATTTCCTGATGAGCCAAGATTATTTTTCTTTTTTATTATTTGTGGAGCTCGAACTCAGGTCCTGGGCACTATCCCTGAGCTTTATTTTTGCTCAAGGCTAGTACTCTAACTCTGAGCCACAGCACCACTTTTTTGGTGGTTAACTGGAGATAACAGTCTAATGGACTTTCCTGCCCAGGCTGGCTTTGAACCACAGTCCTCAGATCTGTCTGTGAAGTAGCTAGGATTACAAGTATGAGCCCCAGGGCCAAGCCAAGACGGAAATGCTTCATAGTATTTTCAAAATTGTGCTCTCACTTTTAAGTATAGAAAAATGAATCTGTGTTAGAGATAATTATATGAAATATTACCCTTATCACTATGGAAGTACTTGGATATTAAGAAATAATTTGAAATCATGAACATATATTTAAAATTTCCACCAAGATGCTTGACCTCTTTAATTACCTCTAGATGTATAAATCACCTGTCTATCATCAGCAACAACTTTGAGCATAGAAGTTTATTTCTACTTCCTATTGGGTCATGAGAATGCTATATTTTCCTTTAGAAGCATTCTAAGAAAAGTAGCTATCACTCCACCTCCTTCCATCTGTAGCCACAAATACCAGGAACAATTTACATTTTCCCTCAGCTAGGACTGACCAAGACTAGGTATTTGGGGGAGTGTTGAGGGGAGAAAGCAAATAATCATTTTAATCAAATCAACAATACTAGGCATAGGAAATAAAAATAATTTAAAATTCATGAAGAAGCCATCTTCCCATTTTTAAAAGGTTAAGTTCCCCTAAGCTATGGAAGAAAAACACCCTCTGAAGACCTGGAGAGGCAGTAAACACTGGTGGCAAGTGACAGGAATTGATCCTCCTTGGCTGTGCCTGTCATGTCTCTAAATTTTATTTCCACCATCTCTAGAATGCCATGAAAAGAGAAGGGGTGGGGACTATGGCCTGAGGGCTCAGAGCCTAGGTCTCTGACTTTTCCTCAATTAGGAGGCCTCCCTGCCTGATGGAGAGATGTGGTTCTGACTGGGGCCGTGGACAGTTGCAAGGTATTGATTAGCCATAATGTGAAGTCAAATCTGAATAAAAAAGCTCCATGATCAAAAGACCTTCGTCGGAGGCAGCATGCCCTCTAAGTCAAGAGTCCAGAGAGTCTGATGAACGCTGTTTCCTTTTTGAGAGAGAGGGAGTTCCAGTTTCTTTAGAAAGGCTTTCTTGATAAGAAAGTCCAGTGGACCTTCTGTCAGAAAAGCTGAGGCTGCAGGCTTGACAGGTGCTTGTTAGATATTTTTTTTTAAAACCCAGATCACTCAACATTCAGAGAAGAGAAGAGGCTTGCTAATATTGCAGGGCACTGTGAAAGCCAGCCTGGCACACACTCCATGAAACTACAGCTGCCTTCTCCACATTAAAGAAAACATGAGCCCTCGCTGGCATGGAAGGGGTCTCTTGCTATAATGCTGGCCTCACCACAATGAAGAACCCAGAGCTCTCATTAATTAAAATATTATTTAGATCATGAACCATCAATACATGGCTTTGAATTTATTTTAAAGTTATTTCTTAAAAATGTTCCATTATAATCTTTTCAATGAAAAATGTTATCTTTTATTTATATATATCCCAAATAAAAGATATATATATATATATATATATATATATATATATGTCAGTTGTATGTATTGTCTACTTTTAGCCACTACAATAGTCCTGGAAATTTGTGATTATTCTCCTTTGAAAAGTTTAGCAACAACAGGTTACCAATTTTTGCAAGATTAAGATAATTAATATAAGATTTTGGGTTCCAACTAAAGTATCCTGTCTCCTGTTCTTGTTTCCTCATCACAGAATTAAACCATGTTAACTCTCCAAAAACACATTTTCAGAGTCAGGACTGACTGAATGCTCTCTAGATAATCTCAATCTAGAATGTTGTAAACATCAGTAGTCCATTCCATCCATTACTATTTAATCTCCAAATTTCTCAGGAATAGAAACAGTGGGTTTTGTGTTCCCAATTTTTAAAAAATACATTACTATTAATTTATGACTAACCAAATGCACTTTGCTCCCAACAGCTCTTCAACATGTCTATATGTATTCATTCCAGAAAATACTGTATATTTCCCTGAGTGTTAATTTTCTTGATTCTAGGTAATTATGGTGTATACCCAAATTAAACATCCCATCTGATCCAGAGCAGATGTTCAATTAATGTGAGTCACAGGAATAGATGAGTCACCTGGAGTACTGGAAACCAAAAGAAGCACAAGCAGATTAAACACAACTGGTTGAATGATACGCAAATGAGCAGAACACACTGCCTTTATGAAGTTTTAGAAGACTTCTACAGAATTCGGGGAACTTTGATTAGCACCTAAGTTCTTTCTTAATAGTAGCAGCGTTTTGTTCACTTTGGCATCTCCAACCACCTGACACAAAGGAGGTGTTCAATAAGAACTTGCTGAGATGAGTATAGAAGACAAATTCACCAAATCTCTTTTCCCTTCTGATTGTAATACATTACAATAGGCAGTTGCCTTGTGCCGAACATTACATTATTACTTTTACTTATCAAATAACCTGAAGAAGTAGGTACAGTTATTACCATACTGTGTAGATGATGAAACTGAAGTTCATTAAGGCCGAAGCCAGTAAGTGGAGGAGCCAATGTTCTGAACCAGATGGGATTCCAGAGTAAATATACTTAGTAACTCTAGTAGTTTGTCTTATGGCTGCGTTGTACTGCATGCACCGGAGGAAAGACTTCTGTTGTGCTATGTGCTAGATATTGTTCAGAGCTCGTTGCATGGATAAATTTGTTAAGCCCTTATATTTCCTCACGTTATCTCTTGGGTGAAGGTTCTATTATCTTCATTGTACTGGTAAGACACTGGAGGCCCAAAAATATAAGCAATATGTCTCAAACCACATGATTAGTGATTAGTAAGGATGGAACCAATATACTGGATCCAGGCTCTCTTTTAACCATTTTGGAATACTAATAATATTTGCTTTCCTTTACCTTCCTTCTTTCTTCCCTTCTTCCTTCCCCACTCCTCTCTTGCTTTCTTTTGTTGGTCATGGGGCTTGAACTCAGGACCTGAGTACTGTCCCTGAGCTTTTTTGATAAAGGCTAGTGGTCTACCACTTTGAGCCACAGCCTCACTTCTGGTTTGTAGGTAGTTAAGTGGAGGTAAGAGTCTCATGGACTTTCCGGCCAGGCTGGCTTTGAACCATGATCCTCAGATCTCAGCCTTCTGAGTAGCTAGGATTGCAGGCTTGAGCCACCGAAGGCTTGGCTAATCCTATTTCTTTTTTAGCTATTTTGCATATAACTATTTTGGAATAGTACTATCTCTTGATGAAGTTAATCCATAATATTTAGCCCACAATACTAGAGTTCCCTTAGCATATACAGACTATGTTTCTAATTTTCTACTTACATCAATGGTAATGTTTCTTTGTTTTGTGTAAATATATATGTAGTAATCTAATTTTTCCAAGCAGACTTTAAATTTCTAGAGGAAAACTAATGTCCATTTTCAATCTTAAATCTTTAAGACTTGAAGCATTTTTTTCAGGAGACATCATGTCTATTCATAATACAAACTAACCTATAAAATGACTTGAATGGATCATTTAGGGTAGCTAAATATTTCTATTATGATACTCAGAAAACATGATGCAGAGTTGACATTACCAAGTGCAGGTAAAGGAATAGAACTCTTTAAAATGTATTTGGGTTATTGCATCTTAGACATTTCTAATGGAATGAGATTTTGGTATTTATCATCATGAAATTCTAGTGTTAAAAGCAAAATTGTTATTTCCTTCTCACATATATCTCATTTGGCCAATTAGCCTTTGGGAAGAGAATGTGTGTCAAGCTCCTAAAAATGTAAAAGAATAGCAAGAAGTGAAACACACACACACACACACACACATACACACACACACACTTTAAAAAGAGTGACTGTATTACCTGATGTTTAAAAGCATTGGGAATACTTACAAAACATATGCTGAAATATATTTAGGTTCTCCTTTGTCAGAATAGAAAGACCATTTATGGCTCATGGGAGATAGCAGCAAAGTCCTCCTGTTTTGCCTGAAACCCTCTATTTGTCTTTATTTACAAAAGCACAATGTTTTGCAAAGCTTGTGTTCCTAGATGTTAACCCAATGATAACGCATGGAATGTCAGTACAAATGTCAATTTACATTTGTTTCTATCTGAATTGATAGCATGAAATCCTTTCAAAAGGGAATTATTGCATTTTCAAGCTTCCTTGCTAGCTTGACAACCAATAAGACATGTTGGTCTACAAAGTCTGGTTCAGCTTTGTTAGTTGCATAGTAAACATGATTTCAGGAGTTTCCAGATATAATAAGTTTTGTATTATGAAACCTATTGCTTTAGCTCAGTGGTTCTTTGTGTGTGTGTGTGTGTGTGTGTGTGTGTGTGTGTGGTGGGGGGTGGATTATGTTGTCCAAATGGTTATCTGGCAAATGTCTGGTGATGTTTTTGAGGGCTATGATGGGTATACTCGTGGCACCTAATGTGTAGAAAGTCTAAGGATGAGTGGCATTGTGGCTCAACTGGTAGAGTGCTAGCCTTGAGCTGATAGAGCTCAGGAACAGTGCCTAGGCCCAGAGCTCAAGCCTCACGACCAACCAAAAAAATAGAAAGTCTAAGGATGCTGTTAAACATTGTATAGTATATAGTAGATCAGCAACCACAACAATTACCTTTTCAAAATGTTATAGTACTGTGATCAAGGAGAACCTTTGCTCAGCTTAAGGTTACATGCTCAAATTTTAAAAGGCAGTTACTTTAATACCGGAAATACCAATATTTTAAAGTCATTTATATTTTAGTGTGAGTTTACCATTACATTTGGCCAAAGAAATGCTTTTTATATCCTAGAAAGGTTTTGATAGGATGAAGAGCGAGAAGATATCCAGAGGACCTATCTAGGAGAGGGGCACTGTAATAAAGATAATATGCAGACAGTAGCTAAAGGAAATCACATATGTTTCTTTCTTTACATTTATATTTTGCTATAGTCTAGAAAATAAGTAATGGAGGATGGATATGCAGATAAGAAAATTATACAAATGCAGCCTTGGACAGTAATACTCTGGGAGTCATCCATTAATATGAAAATGTTTAAGACAATGTTACAGCACTGAACAACAGGACACAATCCACTATCCTAAAATTTTCAATTTTTCTTCTATGATATTTCTACTTTCCAATCTGAAAACAAGCTGTGAATTTTATAAGCCTCACTCTTGCTTATATTTCTTTTTAAATATATATTTTATTGTAAAGATACTGTACAAATGGGTTACATTGTTACACCTTACCATCCCTTTCCTCCCCATCTCCCCAACTCCTCCCTTCTCCTGCACCCCTCCCTCGTAGCAAAGCTGTAAAGTTCATTTTCAACACTGACTTGTACATTTCATTGTTACAATGGGTCATCTGTATCCTTATTTCAGCATTTTGTTATTTCGTTTCCCATCCCCAAATTAGAAAAATGTATATACAAGTTGCAGGACACTGGAATTATAAGTACATTTAAAAGAACAGCAACAAAGATAAAACCTCTTGGTTCATTTCACTTAGCATCAGGTTATATGGTCATATGTACATAGCTTTTGACCTCTTCTACTGTCCTAGACATATAATAGTTATTTCAGATAAGGGAAACCATGGGACCTATGTTTCTTTGCACCTGGCTTACTTCGCTTAATATATTTTTTTCCAAGTCTTTCAATTTCCAAACAAATGGGTGCTGTAATTCTTTCTGATAGAGGCATAGGCTTCCATTATATATATATATATATATATATATATATATATATGTATATATATATACATATATATATGTATATATGTATATATGTATATATATACATACATATACCACATTTTCTTGATTTATTCATCTACTGAGGGGCATCTGGGTTGGTTCCATATCTTAGCATATCTGAATATCCATCCTCCATTACTTATTTTCTAGACTATAGCTATGTGATAAACATAGTTGTGCTGGTAGCTTTAGTATGGCCTTGTTTGTCATCATTTGGGTAAATGCCCAAAAGTGGGATTGCTATGTCACAGGGGAGCTCTATGTGGAGTCTTTTGAGGAACCTCCATATTGCTTTCAACAGTGGTTGAACAAGTTTACATTCCCACCAACAATGCAGTAGGGTTCCCTTTTGGCCACATCTCCTCCAGCATCTATTGTTATTAAATTCTTGATTATAGCCATTCTAACTGGGGTGAGGTGTTATCTCAACGTTGTTTTGATTTGTATTTCTTTTATGGCTAGGGAGGTTGAGTATTTCTTTATTATTTTTTTATTTTTATTTATTTTTGGGTCTGGTCGTGGGGCCTGAACTCTGGGCCTGGGTACTGTTCCTCAGCTCTTCAGCTCAAGGCTAGCACTCTACCACTTGAGCCACAGCGCCACTTCTGGCTTTTTTTTTTTTTTTTTTTTTGCTTATGTGGTGCTGAGGAATTGAACCCAGGGCCTCATGCATGCAAGGCAAGCGCTCTACCACTGAGTCACCTTCCCAGCCCTGAGGTTGAGTATTTCTTCATGTGTTTATTGACCATTCTTATTTCCTCTTTCTTTTGTATCCTGCTACTTTGCCAGTTTCGAATCAGCTCGAGTAATTTGGGAGTGGAGTCTATGGGTTCTTTAAATACAAGATTATGGCATCTGCAGAGTTTTACTTCATCTTTCCCTATTTGGACATTTTGTCTTATTGCTCTTGCTAGGCATTCTAATACTAAGTTGAATAGAAGTGGAGAGAGTGGACATCTTTGTCTTGTTTCTGAATTTAGATGAAATGGCTTTAGTTTTTCTCCATTAAGTATAATGCTAGCTGTAGGTTTGTCATACACAGCTTTTAATATATTGGGGAATGTTCCATGAATTCCTAGTTTTTCCAGAGCTTTCATCATAAATGGGTGTTGGATCTCGTCAAAGGCTTTTTCTGCATCTATTGAGATAACCATGTGGTTCTTATCCTTGTTCTTGTTGATGTGATGAATTATATGAATTGATTTGCATATATCGAACCAGCTTTGCATCCCTGAAATGAATCCTGTTTGGTCATGGTGTGTGATTTTTTTGATGAGTTGTTGAATTTAATTGGCCAAATTTTTGTTGAGATCTTGCTTATATTTCTTACTCCTGAATCGAAATGCATTCAACTTTCCTTCTTGTTTATTTTTATCAGGGAGAGAAAATAATTTTACCTTCAATGTCAATCTAATGAGTCTGGGTTAGTGGTGTGTTGAGAAGCATTTTGAGGCTTAATTTAGTTCAAAAGAAAAGAGTTTGCCTTTTTTTTCAACTCCTATGCAGCCCAATCTTGGCCAACTATCTGCTACCTCAGACTCGATGTTTAAGAGTGCAGGTCTTACCTTTTAATGGAATCTTTCTTAATTTAATCATTTTCCCCAAATACCCATAGCATACAAGGTCTATATCCCTCTTTGGCTCTCAGTACAAAGGGCAGCTGTATTGCCCTCTTATGTTCAATTTCTCTAACTAAATTTTGGGTTTCTGGAGGAATGATGGCTCCTTAATCAAGACCCTAAGTGCTTAGCTTCACAGTTGAAACCTATCATGATTGCTTAAAGAAGAGATGGCATATATACAAAGAAGGTTGCTATTCAACCTTAGAAAGAGAAGTAATTTTATCATTTGTGACAACAAGGATGAGCCTGGGAGAGAAAGGCAAATATTTGAATAATCACTTTCATGTGTAGCGTGTAAAAATATTAAACTAGTAGAGATAGAATAGAATAGTGGTGGCCATTTGCTGCAAGGAGGGACAATTGGGAGAGATATTGGTTGAGGGATTAAAAAATATTCAGTTAGCAGGCATAAGTTTATTGCTCAGATGTATTGTATCTATTGTGCAATTCAATGACTATATTCATAAAATACATCATATCTTTGAAGATTGCTAAAAATACTTATCTAACTTTTCACCCCAAAAGTAAGGTAAGCATTGAGGTCACGAAAACGTTAGTTTCATTTAAACATCCTATCATACCTATATATTTCAAAATACAGTATTATGCACTTATAAAATTTTAACTGGTCAGTAAAATACAAACATTCAGTGCCTTGCTATACTAGTTATTAACTTCATGTCCAACATGGTATCCCAAATTTTCCTTGGCTTCAGATTCCCCAGGAGAACTTTTCAAGAGATGTAACATTGTTCTTTCCTAGCTTAGATGACCTACTATACTATGTTTGAAGTTTTTGCTTATGCTCAAGTGATTTATTCTCAAGCTATTATCCTTTCTAGATCAAATTCAGAGACCACTTTGGTCCTAATCCCACTCCTCCAGTCTGTCTTTTGTTTTAGTTTTTCTAAACGCTCTAGTTTTCACGTGTACTTAAATGGCTCCTCCATAGGAAGTAGAGATTTGTACTCACATCCTACTTTGGGGCTATAATTTCTGGGATCAGAAATCATATTTTACACATAAAAAGTCATCAGCAAAACTTGATGGAATGAATTTGGTATTGCTTCAGTCTTGTGCTGATATGCCAAAGAGCAAAGTGAATGCTGTAAATGTTGTCAGGGATGGAATGTATTGAGTCTTTTACATTTGTTATAGGCAGTTGGAAATATCAAAATGCCTTACTTCATACTATGATGGTGATAGAGAATTATAGCCGTGTGTGGTTCATTCCTTCCTTATTTCTCTTCCAGGATGCTTTTTTTAAAAAAACCCACAAAACTCTCAAACTCTATAAAGGCAGCAGTGGACTAAGTATTTGAGGTGCTTTGTTGATTTGTATTCAAAGCACAGAAGGGAAAAAGTGGCTCAGTGAAGACTTTAGAGGACATGACACTGAGTTTCACTTCATTTCAATATTTATACTGACACACAACTAAGGCTCAGGAACTGTCCATGGTTCTGAGAAGGCAGATGTGTAAAACTGGAGACAACACGGGAATGCCAAATGCTTAGTGGTACAGAAAGGAATTTCAAGTAGGAGTAGTGATTGCATAAGCAGAGGCAGAGGCCTCTTTAAATAGGAATGCGTGGAGCATAGGAAGCTGACAACAGGAGATTAGGCTGTCTGGTGTTAGAAATAGCAATAAAGCAGTCAAAGACCAAGTCAAGAAAAGTCTTCATGTAATACATAGAAGGGTTGGATAATGAGAAAGTAGTGAAAGCTTCACTCTGAGAACATATTAGCCGTGTCTTTCAGGAAAGTCACTGTGGTGCCTGGAACAATCCAGTTTACTAGTTGAGAGGAGAAGGTGAGAGAACATGGTCTTCCAGTAGACCCTCATGAAGAAAGGCAAGAACAGTCTTTAGAAAGCACCTCTTATACTAGTTATCAATAAACAAAACAATAACTGGTATTGCACAAAAACATAAAAGGAGCTCAGAAAATGTTGGAGTACATTTTTTCTAATAGTAAAGTATATAAATGTATTTTAATGTGGTATATATACATACATACATACATAATATAAACACATATCATGCATCGTTATATACATGTTTATATGTGTGTTTTTGTACATATGGAGATATGTGTATATGCAATTTATTCAAGAATTCTCATGCTAAGAAAAAGCAATTAGGATGCCCAGGCCCAGAGTTCAAGCCCCCAAAACAACAACCAGAAAAAAAAAACCAGGCTGAGAAGGTGGCTCAGTGGTAGAGTGCTTGCCTTGCATGCATGAGGCCCTGGCTTGGATTCCTCAGCACCACATAAGCAGAAAAAGCTGGAAGTGTCACAGTGGCTTGAGTGGCAGAGCACTAGCCTTGAGCTGAAGAGCTCAGGGACAGCGCCCAGGCCCCAGAGCTGACAAACAACAACAACAACAACAATAACAACAATTAGGTAAAGCATACGTTCAGAACAAAGGATGAACCAATGCAACAATGATACTCATTAGACACTATGTTGGGAATGAACTTTATACTTCGGGGGAGGGGTTTGAGAGTAGTTGGGGGGGGGAGAACAATGAGGGAGGGGGATAGTAGTATGTAAAAAGTAATGTGCTCATTACCTTACTTATGTAACTGTAAACCCCTGTTCATCACCTTTACAATAAAATTTTAAAAAAAGAAGAGAAAAGAATATGTCTACCCAGGTATTGTGGTACATGCCTGCAATCCCAGCATACAGGATAAGGAAGGAAGGTTGTGAATTTAAGACCTGCCTGTACTACAGGCAGACTCTCTCAAAACAAAAAGAAAACAAAGAAACAAAGAGAACATATATCCAGAATTCTATCATAAGCTTTGAAAGCAATTACCAAGATTATCTTCTTTTAATAATTTCTTATAGCCTATTAATTTTATTTCTCTCTTTATAACTGTTAAATAAATAAAATGCCACTGTAACATGTCATTAAATTAAGTAATAGCTTTTTAAAGAAAATTATACCTTGAAGACTTGAGTTCTGTGAGAGTGTGCATATGTATGCATGTATCTAGGTATCATGTTTTAAGTCATACACATACATTCAGATCTCATTGTATGTTGTATCTATGCCATAATGGAGTGTGTGTGTGTGTGTGTGTGTGTGTGTGTGTGTGTGTGTGTGTGTGTGTGTGTGTGTATGTGGAAGATATGTGGCGTGAGTGCATGCACATACATACAATGGAATAGATATGGGTATACGCTATTGTTTCCTTCATCTCAATAAATTACTAATTTGTTAAAGACCAATATAATTCATTTTGTTCCCTTTATTATATTCAATTCTAAACTCCATCTGGGTAATGAATACACCAAATCCCTGCCTTTCTTTCCATATTGGTCACTGTGACCCTATTGCATGTTAGGATGAGTTCATTAATGCTGGGTGATTGCAGTTCTAACTTGGTCCTCATACACACTTTTTTTTCTAATTTTACTTATTTTCTAAATTGGCACACTTCAATTGTACACTCTAATGGGTTTCATTGCTTATGCACACTGCTAACTATGCCATCTCTGTCATTAGATGAGAAGAATAATCTTTCCAGAAAAGAAAATGATTACAAAAATATTGCAGCCCTGTGTGAAGCTGCTGGGACACTCAGTACATTTATTTGCAATAACATCTGAACCAGTTGGCTCCTACCTTTCCGGCTGACTTTGGTTGGCACCATGACACCTAGTTTTTTTCCCATTTCTCTGTGCACCATATTTAATCTCCAAGTTCCTTTTCTTTCTTTTTTTTTTTCAAGTTCCTTTTCTTTGTCTTCCCACATTGCCTCACCCTCAAGGATCTTAACCCCAAGGAGCCATTGAGACTTTAGTTTTCTTCCTTCTATGTGGAGTGCTCATCCTTAGACCTTTCATGGAAACTGGCTGGTAAAATAAATGTCATCATCTCAAGGCTAGAAATTTCCTATCCATCTAACATGTAGCCATTTGTCAATAACTATTCTCACAATCATTGCCTGATACTTCTTGACTGATGGTTTCTCTTGATTCTTCCCTTTTTTTTGTTGGAAGAAAACACTATAAGATTAACATTTGCATCCATTTTTAATATTAAATTCTTAACATGGACTATGTACTGTAGGAACTTAGTAAATGTTGTTGATCAAGTGCTGTTGAATAGACATTGGTGTTTAGATGGTATTTGGCAATAAAAACATGAATTACTCTGGGGGAATACCTTGAAGTGATCTGTTGGCCCCTTTCTAATTAAGATCCTAGACTTTTATCCTCACGGACAGCAGCAGGAGAAAACCATTAAGGAAGTCTCAGTAATGGTCTCTTTGCCCCTGGGTCAGTGTGCTATAGAGAATGTGCTTAACTTAAAGATTTCCCACCCCTGAGCTTGCTAATGGAAGGAAGATATAGGATTTGGCATAAGAAGTAAGCTAGCAATAAAGAAGCCATTGGCTTTTTCAACATTATTTGAGGGCTAATATGTAGAAGGCTAGGATATAGAAATAGGAAGTACTTGTTTGATTACTTATAAAGCTCTGGAGCAAGTCCATATTCCACACTTTTCATTATGTTAAACACAATATCTTCCAACCCACTCCAAATGAAAAAAAGATGAGTCACAGTAGACTCATACAAATATGCAACAACTTAAATCATGTTCCTTTAAGTTAATCAAGTGATATAGTAATGATCAGAGAGATAATATAAATTTAAATCACCTATGATGTTGGGGTAGCAGAAGTAGGTAGCCAAGAGCTAACAACAACCAGTAGTAAAAACAGCCATAGTTATGGCAGCAAGCACTCTCTAATGTTAGAATACACTATTCCGACATTTCTCCAGAGAAGATACCTAAATTGCCAACCACTATCTGAAAAGGTGTGCAATATTATAATCTTCAAAGAAATGTAAGCCAAAGTCATGTCTATCAGGCTTTGGTTAATGAGCGACAGTGAAGACTTGAAGACACTGGAAACTTTACAAGACTCTTTTTTTTTTTTTTTTTTTTTTTTACAAGACTCTTGAGGGGAATGCTGAATCACTACAGTGGAAAATAACATTGAGATTCCTCCAAAAATTAAAAATAGCATATGATTCAAAAATCCTATTTGCAAATCTATCTCTAAAAGAATGAGCACCAGAATTCCAAAGAAAAATGGCAGCATCATTCACAATAGCCAAGATACAGCAACAGCTTGCCTCCATCAAGAGATGCTTGAGCAAAGAAAATATGTTATATACATACAATGGAATACAATTCAGTCTACAAAGAAGAAAGAGCTTTCTTTTTGTAATAACATGGGTGAACCTAGAGGATGTGATGCTAAGTGCATTAACTACAAAATGCCAAATACTGTGTGATTCCACTCATGTAAGATTTCTAACGGTGCAACTGTGAAAACACAGATTAGAACAGAGGACGCTAGGGCTGGAGAAAAGGAGAGCAGGAATTGTTTTTCACTGGATGTTAAGAACCTATTATGCAAGATGAATACGGATCTGGAGATCTTCTCTATAATTGAATACCAGCTTGCAACATGACATTGTGCTCTTTAAAATATCCTAAGAGGATGGATCTCTCACATTAAATATTTCTACAAAAACCCCCAAACTAACAATGATTTAACCCACAAAAGAATGTAAGAATATTTTAGAGGTGATGGGTATAATTATTCCTCATTCTAATAATCACATGCCAAGTCATCGAGATGCATACATTAAACTTGTGAAAATATAAAACAAATAAAAATATTGTTTTAAAGCTAATGAGAGCCCCTAAGCTAAATAACCATAACAAATCCTCTTAGAATTATGATTGCTCCCAACAAAAGAAAACAGGAATGCTTTCATTCCAGTATTGAGTTGGAACATTTGGTTTTCTGGCAGAGGGGGGAACAAGGTAAGTTTATCCAACTCATATACTATGAGATTTTCAGCATAAGGAAAATGAATGGTCTCAATATAGGAGATTTTGGAGTTTTCATGGCTTCAGATACTAGAAAACCTGCTGCCTCTACAGTTTCCACACCTTTTCCTCAGCAAAATGTTCCACAATTGTGCTGAGGACACTTGTGGCCTCTAATGGCCAGATAATGGACCACAATAAAAGTTATGGGTCCCCAGCTGGGGTGCAGCTCATAATGGCTGGCAAGCTCCATTATTTGACCATTAGGATCTAGAGCAAAGGAGTCAATTGTCAAGCAATAAGAAAAAAATGTCATTACATGAATTCTTCTTATTTGAGAAAAACAATTCAAGTTCTCCAAAGAGCGAGTGGCAATTTCCATACATGAATTTCTATGTGCCCTCTTGTATCTGTAGAAAAAGTTCAATGAATAAATAAATGCATTTTGTTAAGCCACATTGATGGTCTTGATTGCAGCTGTATACTGGTGTCAAAGTAATTAATTTCAATTTTCAGAATTTAAACAAAATAAGAAAACAATGAGAGAAGAGGTAAAGATTTGGTTTGGGTCTATAAACAATTCTTCCTCTCTTCTGATTTAGTGGGTTTCATGTTCCACCACACATTCAATAGTTTTCACTTTATCATATATACTCAATATCTGTCTGAACATCTGTCTCCTGTTTAGAAAGATCTAAGATCTTTCAGTTACAAGGGTGGTGAGTTATTATTCCAACCTTTGTAATATTTCTTTAGAAATCAATAATTACATCTTCAGCCATTTCATTGAGCCCTCAGGGAGTCTTGATATTTTAGCTGTGCATTTGAGTGAATATAATGGTCACATAATATCAATATCCATTTTTTAAAAAAAGGCATGCAAATCTTTTCTGTAATTCCTCTTATTTCTTGATAGAACTAGTCAACATGAAGTCATGCATTATCCATTGTGTGAATTTGGAGTGGGGAGGTGACTGAAAGAATGACATATTAGCCATACATGGAGTCCTTAGAATCTATTCAAACCCTAAACTTGTCCCTTTGAGTGATTGAGAAGACCATTAGAGACCCATCTATATTACAGAAAAGCAAAACCCATATCTTAAGGTGTCCCTGGGTTTTGAGGTAGCTATTTACATTCAATTAGCTGATTAAAGAAGTAAATGTTTAATGCAGCTTGTTTGAAACTTAAAATTTTATTTCTTGCTGGACGCTGGTGGCTCACACATGTAATCCTAGCTACTTGGGAGGCTGAGAGCTGAGAGTCATGGTTCAAAGCCAGTCCAGGCAGGAAAGTCCATGAGATTCTTATTTCCAATAAACCACTCAGAAAAATCAGAAATATTGCTTTGGTTCAAGTGATAGAGCGCTAGCCTTGAGCTGAAGAGCTGAGGGACAGCGCCCAGGCCCAGAGTTCAAACCCCATGACCAACAAAAAAAAGTTAATTTCTCTAGCATAAACATAGCAATATTATTGTTTAAAATATATTTTATGGTTAAGTTTATATGAATCTCCTATATATCATTGAAAAACTAAGCTACGTTCCTTCCATAATGGTCCAGAATGTTAGTTCAATGTTAGTCAAGAGACTTACTTCATTGTGAATTCTTCATGTTTTGTAATTATATTGAAATTCAATGTGTTCTAATAATATTTATTTTGTGCTGTGTTTCCTTGGCATTGAATTCTTAGTAGATTTCCTTTCTTCCTCCCTCCCTCCCTCCCTCCCTCCCTCCTTCCTTCCTTCCTTCTTTCCTTCCTTCCTTCCTTCCTTCCTTCCTTCCTTCCTTCCTTCCTTCCTTCCTTCCTTCCTTTTTTTCTTTTTTGCTGGTCCTGTGGCTTGAACTCAGGGCTTTGGCTCTGTCCCTGAGCCTCTCTGTGCTCAAAGCTAGCACTCTATCACTTGAGCCACAGTGCCACTTCTGGCTTTTTCTGAGTAGTTTATTGGAGCTAAGAGTCTTACAGACTTTCCTGGGCTGGCTTTGAACCATGGTCCTCAGTTCTCAGCCTCCTGAGTAGCTAGGATTACAGATTGAGCCACAGGCACTCAGCTAAATTTTCCTAGTTGTATGTTCATCAGTTTAATTCTAGCTCTACAGTACTGCTGTCATAGCAGTAAACAAATAGTACTTGTTTAGTATTTCTTTTTTTTTAAACTTGGAGTCCTTTTGTAATGATCAGTTTTGTTTTTTTTTTTTTAAATGTGTGTGTGCGTGATATTGGGGTTTGAACTCAGGGCTTTATACTTGCTAGGGAAGTACTCTACCACTTGATAGAGTTAGTTTCCAACAGTTTACTTGTACTTCAGATAGGATCTCATGCTTTTGCCTGGTTAGACTTTGACAATAACAAACCAAGGATCCTGTCTGGCATCTATTTTCCTTAGCTTTACCAAAGCTAGCTTTGGATGCCACTACTATGGAAAATTTCTGATGGGTGAATTTTTAAAACTTAAAGATGGCCGGGTGCCAGTGGCTCACACCTGTAATCCTAGGTACTCAGGAAGCTGAGATCTGAGAATTGCAGTTCAAAGCCAGCCCAGGCAGGAAACTCCATAAGACTCTTTAACTCCAATAAACCCCCAGAAAAAGTAGAAGTGTGGCTCAAGTGGTAGAGCACTCGCCTTGAGCTGAAGAGCTGAGGGACAGCGCCCAGGCCCAGAGTTCAAGCGCCACAACCGACAAAAACAAAACAAAACAAAAACTTAAAGACAATTATAGGTGGGAGTATTCTCTGTAATAGAATTGGTAACAATTTCATTCGATTGCAGACTGAATGTTTTCACAAACATGGAGATCATGACTGTCAAAGTATTATTCTACAGTCCAGTACAAGAAGACAAGCATGTGAGTCACATGACATCCCTCCCAGCTTCAATTATTTCATTGTCTTGGCGATTTGAGTACAAGTTGAGAATGTTCAGTGACAATTTAAGCATAGATCATTGAGGATGTCTGAAAACAATTTATTTTCACGTTTCACCTTGGAGCCCCAGCCTTTCTATCTTGTTTCCTGCCAGTAACACTGAAAGCAATTTCCTATGGGAGAAAGTGAAACTCTAAGACCCTCTGTGTTACCCACAAAACTGCTAATATCTGTGCATAAAATTATCATCGTTAATTCAATTCCTTGGGGTTATGTCCTTGTCTGCAGAGGTTCAGGTAAATTGTTCTTGTTAAGAGAATGAAGCTGCTATTCTTGAAGTTATTTCAAATGAAGCACAGACAGCTAAAGATCCACACAGACAAGGAACGAACGAAAACTTCCATTTCAGAATAAATTTCAAGGTATAAAATGCTTCACTAGTAATATAAAATTTAATGTTTTCATGAATAAAATATTGGTTTGTAATATACTTAAAAATGTGAATGTGATAACTGGTTTAAAATTCATGCATCTATTTTACTCATAAATTGACACATTGAACTGAAACCTCTCTGTACAACTAGGTTAAAGATAATCACACAACAACAGCAGCAAAATCTATTTTCCTCCAGCACCATCAGTGGCATTTTCTTAGGATGACAAAGATGAGTAATAAGCCATGTGCCACTCTGCAGAATTGATATATGTCAAGGGCCATGATACCAGCAAAATTAGATTAAGGTTTAAGGAAGAATGTAAATTTTGTTAATAAGGTTTCTATATTTTAATTCAAATCCAAACACCCTGTGGGCCTATTGATGATAATCCCATTTAATCTTGCAAAAAGCCTTTCTGGTATCAAGGGATCTAGATCACAACTGTCCTTTATTACCTGGAAAATGAAGAATTTCCTTAAGTCTTTTCCTCAAGGTAGTATAAATGCAATGATAGAATTTTAATGATTTTTTTTTCAGAAAGGAAATCTGTTCATGTGCTTATGAATCAATTCAGATGAGCATGTTATATAAATGTCAAAGGCATGCATCTTATATTCACCCATTCTACAACTTCGTTCAAAATTACTTGCATGTAAAACATTTATGCTTGATTTACTAACATGTATCATTTGAGGTAGTAGAGGCTCAACGTGTTTTGAAAGTACATGGTTTAAAAGTTTTCTTTCTTTCTTTTTTAGTTGGGTGCCAGTGGCTCATGCCTGTAATCCTAGCTACTCAGGAAGCTGAGATCTGAGGATCATGGTGGTTCAAAGTCAACCTGGGCAGAAAAGTCTATGAGACTCTTATCTCCAATAAACTACTCAGAAAAAGACAGAAGTAGTGCTGTGGCAAGAAGTACAGTACTAGCTTTGAGCAAAAGAACCTCAGGGACAGCACCCAGGCCCTCAGCACAAGCCTCAGGACAGGCAAAAAAAAGTTTCTTATTTTGAAATTAAGGTGATGACTTACCACTGTGATCTGTGGACATCTCAGTTGGGTGGATGGCGTCTCCCATTCAGGAGGCTGCCATCTGTCTCCCTCACCTTTCATTTGAGCGGCTCTCTTGTTTTTTTCTAACTAGGCCTCTTATTCCCACATAGCACTTTGTGAGCTGAGTATGATATAGCTTACATTTTAACACACACTTGTTCTGTTTTACACATGTGCTACCTCCATCCCTCTTGAACTAGACACTAAACAATTCTGTAGTCAGCTGATGGCATGTTACATATGTACGCACATACACAAACATGTTAAAAGTTTCAAATGCTTTTTTTTAAATAGTTGCTATGGTGGAATGTAAAGGGTATAAGATTGAGAACCATATAATATATACATACTATAATTCCTTCTTTCTCACCTGGTCAACATATGTACCTACAATTTCTCTCTCTCTCTCTCTCTGTGTATATATATATGTATATATCATCTTTATTTCTTCTACTACTATCAACAAAATATTTGTTATATACTAAAAAAAAATCCCTGGATGAGACAAATACCTGGTGTGTGAGAGCCCTACGACACAAATATTAATGCTCATGTACTCACTGGTATATGCTCAGCACTTAGAATATTTCTGCCTGTCTTCTTCTGACATCTATTACACTTGGGGCAAAAATGAGCAAATGAATGAATGAGTAAATGATATCTGGATTATAGTATAGGCTGAACTGACATTAAATCTTGCAATGAAATTGACACTTTTAGAACTGGATATTTACTATGAGTTGCAAAGTAATTTCAAATAAGCATGCAATAAAGTGTCTAAATTGGATATTTATTATGAATTGCAAAGTAATTTCAAATAAGCATGCAATAAAATGTCTAAATCTATACATGCACACATATAATTGAAGTCTGGATACCTTGACATTTACTACTGAAGTCTGGAAGATGTTCATGTGTGTATTTTGGTAGTTATTTGGTTCAATGGTTCAATGTGTCTGACAGTTTACCACGATTTTCTATTTCATCTCCCTGTTATGTTTTGAACATGGTAGACAGTTTCTAGCTCTTTCTCTACAATGATGACACATAAGAATAAAAAAACATATGATTCCATACAATTTTATCCCTCTAGAAAATGTTAAACTTTCAAAGTCTAGCCATTGTTAGAAAGTATAGGATGCATGAACAATGCTAGTTCAGTATTTTTCAGTAGTCACTTAATTGTTAAGATTTTATGCATCAGGAGCCCCTGTCAAAATTAAAAATGAACAATGTGAAAATTCTTCGAGTTTTGTTCTTCCACACTCACTGCATGTTTTGTAATCTATGGCAGGTAACATCATGGTAAATTAAATTTTAATAGACAAACACTCTATAATTAACAACATTCGAGGTCTTATTGCATGCATCCTATTTAAAATAAATCTCATAAAACTGTAACCAAGTCCCCCAAAGAAAAGAGTAGGACAAAGGGTGAACAAACGCAGCAGTGATACTCACTAGACACTATGTTGAAAATGAACTATACAACTGTTGGGTGTGGATGGGAGGGAACATGTTGGAGAGAGTGAGGGAAGGGGTGACATTGTTCAAAAAGAAATGTACTCTTTATCTGACTTATGTAACTGTAACCCCTCTGTACATCACTTTTACAATAACAATAAAGAATTTGAAACAAGATCTGATTTGAGCATGCTATTTCGCTGTCCACACAATTTTGATGTCATTTCATTGCCTAGAGAACAAAGAGGCAAACTCTTCAACCTAGAAATCACATTCATATACATTCTGACCTCCACCTCTCTTCAGAGCCTCATTTTTGGCCCCTCTCAGATACAAACACAGTGTGTCAGTGCAGTGAATTTCAGCGTGCATTCTGAAGATGCCATTAATTTCTAATTGTGTGATGTGGGGAGGGCTTTTAGCCAGCTTCGAGACCCATTTCTCCCATCGGGGCTACTGGTACCTGTCCCTGGACAGCTGTGAGCACTGTGGTTATGTCAGGACTCCACATGGTCACTGGCTGGCAGGAGCGCTCAGTAATTACAAGCAATTATTATCATCCCTTGAGCATATCTTTTTAATTCCAGCCCTAGTGTCTTGGTGTCTTCTTTGAAACATCATCGAAAAGCCACTGTTTCCTTGTCTTCCTATCCTCCAAAGCCCCCTCTTCTGTAAAGCCCTGACAGTCTGTTTTAGCACAGTGTGATTGCTTATTTTCCCCCTCTTAACTAACACAGTTTTTTTTTTTTATTTCTGTATCACTCTCTTCAGAATAAAGACTTGTAATATCTCTGGTAGGGTTTTTTTTGGAGTGTATCTTTCCCTGTAGTTACTTTATGTACAGGATTAGCTGTTGAAGAATTTCTGGTTGGAAACCAGAGGAAAATAAGCACATCATCAAAATGCTGGGGCTTCAGCTGTGTCCCTTCGAGTTTTCTTTGGGCTGGGGGTACAGTAGTTTTGGAAGCTATTAAGCAAGTTGGGCTCATCCTCAGTTACTATTTAGAGCAGCAACCTTACAGTTATTCCTATATTATTTTATTAAATCACATTTTATACTATTACATACTAAGATTCCAAGCTAGAACTTACCAACAGATGATTTCCTCTGTTATATAAAAATTTTAGTCCATTTCCGGTGAAACCCTCCAACTTTAATGAACATCCCAGACTTAGAGAATAAACCATGGAGGTTATGCACGTAGGGTTGCCATTAGAACTGCAAATTAACAACTTCATCTTAAAGTTTTTCAAGTTTGTTTAATTAGAGGTAGAGATTTTGAGAGCAGAGATCATTTAATGTATTTCTTCGTTTTCCTTTTAATCCAGCTCAAAGCCTTAAACTTAATTCTCAAGTCTCTATATAAGAGGGGAATAAATAAATGACACAATCTTAGAATCAAGAGCAATGAACTCTTCTACCTGTATTTCCTGAACACTGAAAGGATATTAGACATAGAAACATAGGGATGGGCTGGGAAGGTGGCTCATTGGTAGAGCACTTGCCTTGCATGCATGAGGCCCTGGGTTCGATTCCTCAGCACCACCTAAGCAAAAATAAAAAAAGCCGGAAGTGGTAGAGCACTAGCCTTGAGCTGAAGAGCTGAGGGACAGCGCCCAGGCCCAGAGTTCAGGCCCCACGACCCGACTTCCCCCCCCCCCTGCCAAAAAAAAAAAAAAGAAACATAGGGAACAGCTACCTGAAACTATATGAAGCCTACCAAATGCTGGAGAGAGAGGGGAAGGAGGGAAAGATGGGGTATATAATGTAGAGGAGAAATTTGTGCAAAGCACACTGGACTCATGAATGGAATTACAACAGATAAAACCCCTACATACCAATTATGTATGCAAATTCAAAAGTTGAAAAAAATCAAAGATTAAATAATCACAAAGGAATCACATAATTACATGCAGATATGGAAAATCCTTTCTGGCTGGTATTTTACTTCTGTCTCAGAAATTGATCAGCCCATTATAGATGGAATCAGTATGAAAACCAGGACTTACAGTTTAGTCCCTTTTTGTGACCTTAAATATTCATTCAGGTCAGCCTGTGAACCTCATTTGAAGCTGTGTGTTCTATGTGGCAGAGGGGAATAAGTTAGTGAGTCTGGGCCATGTACTAAAATGGATCTGGAATACAGAGCAGCCAATGGCATATAAAATACTGAAAAGTTGGGAATAGGTCAAAGTAGGATACTATGGGTAAAGACTAGTGTCTAGTCTTTGCTGCTGTTTAACAAATAAGCTCCCAGATCTCAATCAAGTCCCTTGACCATTCTGAGCCTTAGTTTGTCAGAGTTGTTTTGAAAAACAAATAAAATGACTCAAGTAAAATGCCTTGAAGCTTATGTCACATAATTGAACTCTCACCTTTCTGCCGCTCTAGTCCTTCCTAAAAGCCTGTGAAAAGAACTTTGAATGTGACGTTAGGAAAATGAACCCTTAGATACGTATTTTAATGTTTTTTTCTTTCATGCATTTGTTTCTAACGCATTTATAAGATTATCTCTTTGTTGCTTTGTATGTCCCTCCCCCACAGTATAACCCCTGCTTTCACTATATTTGATGTCAGTATAACTTGTGGAGGAGATGGGGAAAAACAAGTCGTTTAAGGATACAGGTGGACCTGTTGCAACAATGAGAAGTACGAGTTGTCATGTCGAAAACAAGCTTTACAACATTGGTGCGGGGGGGGGGGGGGGGGGGGGGGGAATTGGGGGGGGGAGGCTGGGAAGGGATGTGAAGGGTAAACAAAGGAGGAGGCTGCAATGCTTGATAAGAAATGTACGCATTATCCTGCCCATGTAATTGTAACCCCTCTGTACAGTATGTTCACAAAAAAAATAAAATAAAATAAAAAGAACTTTGCATCAAACAAACATTGTATCTCACATTGATTATAAGTCTGCATTATATGAAGTTAAAATAGTGTGCTTAACAAGATGTGTATACTTCATCTGACAAAGAATATTATTCTCTAAAAATCCTACACATTTTTGAGTGAAATGGTCACAAGAATAGTTGATAATATTGAAGACCGGTGTTTGAGCAAGGCTGGCATAGAACATGGGATTAGGTGTGAAGCTGCATTAGTTCTCTGAATTTCTAGCTATATGATTTGGGCATTCTTTTCTTTACTAAGTCTTTGACATCTTGACATGCATTTTTTTCATCATGGACCAGCCACATTTGGAATGGTCAAGAGCTACATTTGGGCTAGTGGCTTTCAGATTGGACATACAAAATTACTTTATGTATTTTTTGTCAAATTAATCTACTTGAAAGACTGCTATCACTTTACTCTTTTTTTTTTATCTCCAGTTCTGGGATTGAACTCAGAAATTCATATGCTCTAAGTCTTTTTTGATTATTTTCTTTCTGTGTTCTTCTTGGGACTGGATCTCAGGGTCTTGGCATGCTCCTTGAGTTTTCGTTTTTGTTTTGTTTTTCTCTCAAGTCTAGAGCTCTACCACTTGAGCCACAGCTCCACTTCTGGTTTTTTGCTGGTTAATTGGCAATTAGAGTCTCATGGACTTTTCAGCCCAGGCTAGTTTCAAACCATGATCCTTAGATCTCAGTATCTTCAGTAGCTAGAATTATACAGGTACGCACCTAGCATTCCTTTTCAATTTTAATTTGTGTTTCAGATAGGGACTGTGCACAGCTTGTCAGGATTTCTCTGGAATTGTGATTCACCTATCTCTACCTTCTGAGTGTCTGGGGATTATAGAAGTGAACGCTATGCCTGGCCCATTTGTCGTTTTACTTTTGAGCTGGGTTGATGGTAAACTGTTAGCGGTAAGTTGCACTTGACATTCTGTAGGCAACATTTTCGTGACTCCTTTCCCAATATAACTGGTTTAGACTAGCCTTGGCAATTGTTAGTGGCACTTCTTTACGAGAGCTCTACAGTTACCTTAGATTAATTCACCTGCCAAAGTTACTGTTTAGGTCATATTTCAAGGACCAGACCTTTGAAGAGGTTCCTCAGCTTGTTGTTGGGTCTCATAATTTTGAAGAGAAGAAGACAAGAACTCATGATATACCACATTAAACTGGCTCTAAGTGCATAGTAGGCAGCTCTTAATGGACAAATAAATGAAGCTGGACAAAATACCTTGGGGGAGGGCTTTTATTGGTTAGAAAAATAACATTAGATCCTCTTACCTCAGAAGTGATTTACTCAAAACAAGACAAATTTAAGATTATTTTATGGGGCTCTTTAATACAAAATATAAAAGAATATTTGAAATGTAGTTAATTTGAAATTAAATGTAGTTAATTCAAAATTTATTGTTTTCGTTCCCTGCATTTTGGAGCCAGGAGCTTTTTTTAAAAAAAATCTTAAATGACTGATAATATTCTTTCTATGAACACTCTCTGTTCTAGTTCTATCTTTTCCAGTTCTAGGAAAAAAGATCCCAGTTTTGGTTTCCTTTATCTAGTGAGGCTAATGCTCTGCAAGTATTCGCATAGCTTGAACCATGTGCTCTCCATCACTTTATTATATGAGCATTATTTTATGGCTGTAATTTTGGGTTCTATTTTTACATCATTCAGAAGCAGCATCCTAAGCTGGGTCATCTCTTTCTCAGAGGGATGTTTAGTATAAATTTCTTGTGTTTTTTATTTTTCATGTTTGATACTATGACTATTCTTACATCTCATGCTTGTCCTTTGTTCGGTGGTCTGTGTTCATTCCCTTAGGAGATAAGCATTTCAAATTCCTATGGAAATGTGACTCTGCTCTGCATGGTATCTCAGATTGAGAAAGCCTGGTTTTCTGTCTTATTCAATGAGAAGTCTCTTTTTACCTAGACTTGATCAACATAATTTTTCTTATGCTTCCTGGAAAGAAAATTCATTGAGTTTACTCTTTCCTGAAAAGAAGCTTAGCAACCAAGAAAGAACTCTTACGGTCGAATTTCCCTTTTTATTGTTTCTATTAATAGTTTTTGCTTCCTTACATGTCCACCATCGTGCGACCCAAGATGTGAGGGCAACTCCTAGTGCAGAAATGATCACAGTGCTCAAGAATCTCAGGTCACATTGTAACAATGATATATGTACAAGACACTACTTTGAAAAAGAACTTTACAACTTGACGTGAAGGAGAGGGAGGAGTTGGGGAAATGGGGAGGGAAGGGATGGTAGGGTAAAAACAAAGGAGGAAGTAATAATGATCGATAGGAAATGTACTCATTACCTTACTCATGTAATTGTAACCCCTCTGTACAGTATCTTTACAATAAAAACATATATTTTCATATATATATATGAATCTAATCATATATATATATATATATATATATATGAATCTAAGGCCAAAAGTAACTCCTTCCCCTCTAGTAATGATGTTCCAGGCCACTGGCTCTTTAAACAATGACTCCTTCCATGATTCCAAAGCACTTCATTTAAACAAGAGTCAGACCAAGGAAATGCAGCTTCCATTGTAACAATGAGATGTACAAGACACTATATTGAAAATGAACTTTACAACTTGGGGTCGGGGAAGGGAGGGAGGAATTGGGGAAGTGGGGATGAAAGAGATGGTAGGGGAAAAACAAAGGAGGGGGGTAACAATGCTTGACAGGAAATGACTGACTACCTTACTCATGTAACTGTAACCTCTCTGTACAGTATCTTTACAATAAAAAATGTTTTAAAAAAGAAATGTAGTTTTGTCTACAATTTTTGTCAACATGTGTGATATAGAGGGCATTTTGCTTGGCAGTAACTCCTTGTGAGATGGGTTGAGTTGTCACACAATTAATTGTGTTGTGTTAATTCCTGAAACAATGAGAGCTTTTCTGTATTTTTTTTCCCTTGATGTTAGTGGGATGATGATAATGCATTAAAATTTGGAATTGTTCCCTAAGAACCTGGTTAGAAACTAGAATTCAACTACAATTTATGGTTATTACTAAAGGAGGAATCATCATTCACCAAAGCAAGAAGTGTGTTCTGCATCTGAATTTGATTCCTCATTTTGATTAGAAATGATTAGCTCATATTTGTAATGATGTACTTGTTCAGACTCACCCCTCTGACAATGCTTCCTCCACCTTCTTCTTCCCTTCCCAAACCAATCTCAATAAGCTTCTTTGTTCCATTTTCACACAAGTCTTTTGACCATATTCACTCTTTAACCTTCTCAGCACACACTGCCCCCTCTTAGTAGAACCCACATCAAGACCTGCTTAACATTCCTGTCATTCATTTTTAAATATATGCTAATTGTTCAAAGGGGTTTCACTGTGGTATTCACACATGCATATACAGTACTTTAATCAGATGGACTCTTCTCACTCTCATTTTTTCCCCAATTCCCTATTTCAGCATTCCTTAACCTCTCTCAGCCACTTAGTTTATCTGATATGATTAACTTGGCTAAGGTGGCAGTTTTTTTTTTCTATGTAGACTGATTGACTTTGCTGTGTTTCCAAGCAGAGGATAGCCTTAAAATTAGAGCTAAATCATAATTATATACTCTCAGTCCAGTCAATAGCAGGACTTAAAAAAACAATGTGGCTGAGTGTATATCAAAGTAAAACCATTATTTCTACTCAGAAGAATGATATAGACACATGTGTTTGTGCAAATCACAGGTCGGTGACATTCTAATGATAAATTACGGATTTTAAATTAATTAAAAATTAACTGGATTTAAGAAAGCAGTTTTGTTTTTCTAGGATTCAGTTCACCAAAGACATGACCTTAAGCCTGATTTACAGACTTACAAGGAAATAAGATAAAACATCTGGACTGTTACAAAGCAAACATCAAGAGATGCACAGGCTAGTGGTTAACAAACCCACATTTCCTTTTTAGCTAGTTTAACAAGTGAAACACAGCTTAATCTCTCTTCACTGAGGATTTATCAAAGGATCTCAAAGAGGTACCTAACTTACAGGGTTGTGAAGATTAAATGTGATGATATATGTGAAAATTTTATACCGTTGCTTGTAGATCATAAAATTTCCTTGAATATTAGCTACTATAGCTACTAGTAAGGCATTCTTTAGATCAGCCAGAAGAACAAGTTGAAGATCTTGAAGAATCCTTGGAGAAGATGATATCAAATTAGCTTTCAATAACAGTAAATAATTGCATTGTAATCAAGTAAGAACTTACTCTTTGTGGTTTCACTTCAGTTTTGTTTGAACTTAAATACAGTAAGTACAGTAGATTCCTTTTTAAGCCAGGGGGCTTTGCTAAAAGAAGGAAGGAAACCTCTGGTGTTTCTGAATCTCTAGTGTTGCCTCCGCTTTTTTAGCCATTGCCTTTCATTGTACATACATATGTTCCTAGTTCACTGACCAATGCAGATCATCAATCAGACTCCTGTCTGATTTCTTTCCTGTTAAAGAAATGATACAAATCTCTGTCATTCTTTACTGCTCCTCCATTCAGCTAAATAAGGTTTTTATCTGTAAAAGAAACAGAAGGGATTCACTTTGGATAGTTTCAAACCATCTTTCTCAAATTTCTTAGCTGAAATAGTAATTTTCTATGGAGGGGTTCTTTTGGCTCCAGGCCCACACTGAGGTTGGGGCATTCTACTGAAAGCTAGTGGAGAGAAGCCAGGCTAAGTGCTAAATATAGGCACTAGACAGCTCCTTACAACAATGAAGTATGACTGCTCCAAAATGCCAATGGTTCCAGGGGGTCCCTGGTCAAAAATGTGTCAGTGTTTCAATGATTACATTAAAGCTAGAGTTTTTCTTTTCTTTTTCCTTTTTGTTAGTCATGGGGCTTGATCTCATGGCATAGGTGTTGTCCCTGAGCTTTTTTGCTCAAGCCTAGTGCTCTACCATTTTGACTTAGCTCCACTTCCAGTAGTTAATTGGAGAATCTCATGGACTTTCCTTCCAGAGCTGGCTTTGAACTGCGATCCTCAGATCTCAAGTTACAGGTGTGAGCCATCAGTGCCCGAATGCAGTTAGAATTTCTATCGTTCAAAATATTTATATTCAGAATAATTAAAATCTTAGTTTTTAAAGTTTTTTTTATTGTGAAAATACCGTACGGAGGGGGTTACAATTACATGAGCAGGGTAATGAGTACATTTCTTATCAAGCATTGTTGCCTCCTCCTTTGTTTCCCCTTACCATCCCTCCCCCTCCACCAGATTTGTAAAATTCGTTTTTCGACATAACGTCTTGTACATCTCATTGAACTAGACTGTATCTGCAGCCAATTTGACTGCAACTACAGGACTCCAGTTGATGCTTGCCTTAAAATAGTGTTCTAGCACAAAATTGGTGTTACTTTCATATCAAATGGGCAGAACAAGCTGGAGAAACACAAGAAAAATGGCAAGTCCGGGTATCTCAACTCCCACCAAAATCTTATTTTATAAAATATTTTTTCATCAAAATAATCTAGATTTTTTTTTATTATTATTTTTTGGGTTTTTTCCCAAGTCGATAAGACAAGGCAATTTATCCGAATTTATTTCCTTCTTTTAAAGTTCAGTGCTTCTAGCTATTTAAAGAAGTGCACACTGCTTAGAATCTGACCATTCGATCCGATCTGGATATGATCACATGGAATAAAAATTAAAGTTATTGTGACTCTTGGAGTGATGTGTATCACAGAAACAACACACACACACACACACACACATACACACATACACACACATCACTTATCAATAAAGATATGCACGTCTCCAACCTAGGCCTTTTATGGAAAACATTATATATATATTTGTTTTATATATATATATATTTGTAAACCAATAAAATATACACTCCTAGACAATTTTCTATTGAGCATGTGAGTTGTGCCGAATGTTCCATTTCCAACTCTTAAGTCAATTTATGGGAGGGGTGGGTAAAAGCACTTTGGTGAGAAAAACCAGTGATTGCAATGCATCAACATTAAGTGGTAGCAGGGTTATCACTCTGTGAAAAATCACATAAACATTTCACACATAAAATATTCTTCATCAGGGCCAAACCCTTGAAGGGGTTGAAAAATAACAATGGTGTCATGAAACCCTGGGTTATTTTTTTTTTTAATTTTGGAAAAAAAGTAAAAAATAGATTCCACCACTGAGAAAGCAATCAGTGGCTGAGCAGTAGGTAAAGATGAGTATAAGGGAGAAGAAAATTAGCAAACCTTAAATATCTGCTTCAGCAATATCATTACCCATAAACTTGCCCTTTTTCTACTACCTTTTCCCTGAAGACTGATGTCCCACATCTGAACCGAGGGAGATGTGTGCTTTCTAACAGCTAAATCAACAAGGTCTCACATGAGTAGTGCTGCCTGGTGTGGTTGACTGATTTCATGAAAAACTAATCATGTATTCATCATTGAGATCAAACACTTCCTAAGTAATTATCATCCAAACCCAATCTGATAAGGCCTGAAAAAGTGGCTCTGCTGATATAATCACAGGCTGAGCAGAATCGTTCTCTTAGCTTTTGTATACCGGGGGTTGGAAGGCACAAAACTGAAATTGTATTTTATAATTAGGAAAGGTAAAGTTGGCAGGCTGCAATCAGTTATTTCTACCCATCATAACAATTTTAGATTGCCTGGGTATTTATGGGAACACATTTAAAAATCAATTTTTCAGATGGGTGTGATCTTTGGATTTTATCACTAAAGAATGCAAAGATTTTTTTGAATTGAAATAAGATCTCTGTGTATATCCAGGATGAATGCTATCATGTCACTTCTGTAGTTTCCTATTTTCAATTATTCCTTCTGATAAAAGACAACTATTACATTGAATTACATTCCATTACAAAATGATTGTTTTCAGGAAATCTTATGTTAGCTTTACATCGGTGATTATAAATTTAGACAAAGATGGACAGTATAAAACATTGTTTTACAAGATTCTTTACTATCACCATAAATGTTTCTTATGTAATAAGTTTTTTCATGTGCTATTTATTTCATGTGGTCCTGAAAGAACTTGACGAGGGAGATTAAATTATAACTGTCATCTGCATATGAGTAATCCAAGCCACAGAAACACTGAATATCTTGCTTAAGATTACAAATAAAAATGAGCAGAGATGTGACTTTCAGACCAGTGATCTCAAACTGAAGCAGTACCTTGACAATTGTAGTACAGTGTTTCTCAGGCAGTCATTAGGTTAAGAAGAAATTTTTAAAGAACTCTCTATTTGCCAGGGATTGAGCTATGCACTCTAGAGTTCATATATTATTTTTTATTTAATCATCATAAAATTTGAATTCAATGCTATGCCACTCCCCTTTTTTCTAACAGATTTTTTGTTGTTGTTGTGAAAATGTGGTTTTATTCTATGCAGAAGAGAAGTTAAATATCCTAGAAGATAAGAAGGTTAAAACAAAACTTGCATAGTGACTAGCAATGAATGGAATAAAGAATCGCATATAGTTCCGGAGATATGAAGAGTGTATTCTAACTCTCCCACTCCATATCCCCCAAAAGAAGTCTGATAAAAGCTCGTACTTGATTGAAATATCTAGATAAAATACTGAATGATCACTGTAAATTGTAAATTAGCTTTTCTGAATAACTGTGCTAGGAAGGACACTTAACAAGCAGCTGGTAGATGATTGTACAGATAAAACAGATCACTATTTTTGTTAAGACAAAAAAACTTCTTCAAACAACAAAAACAGACAAAATATCCCCAACTCTATAATCTGAATGCTTAACTTTCAAAAAATTGACCTGTTGAAGCTAATCATTAGTGTTAGGGAATGAGAAACAAATAAACATAGTGAGATAGAGCCTTGGGCAAGGGAATACAGGAGTCCCTCACAACAGGCCCTCAAAGAGCTTGCTTGCTCTTTCCTCCATGTGAGGACATAGTGAGGAGGTCCTAACACTGAACCAGAGAATGGATCTGCACCTGACACAGATCTGCTAGCCTCTTCTAACAGATTTTTTTTTTTAACAGAGTTTGAGCCATTAAGAAAACTGAAAGACAGAAAAGGAAAGCATGTTGTATTAGGAGTCAGGGCTGGTTCAAATCATAGATACACTTTATGACCCTCAGCAAGTTCTGCATTTTTCTAAGTTATAGGGGTTTGCCATATGAAAGATAATAATCCTAGTGTCAGAGTTAATAAAAGGAGAGCTAATGATATGTCAGGTTCTACCACTGCACCTACAAAAAGTGGTGTGAACTTTAGTAATAGACTCATCTTGGGTCTATAGGCAGCCATGACAAAGGATCCCTTTTCTTCATATCAATTGTTCTCCAGATATCAGTCTGAGCATCAGCTGATCTTATTCCATTCTAGGCATGAAAGAAAAAAACACCACAACCCAAGTAACAGGAGGGTACTCATGCCATTTCATGTATGTTCAACTAGATCACCACCAACATGAATGACATATAAAGGTAAATGGAGAGGTTTTCACTTGAGTTCTGTAGAAGCACTTTTTATCTTATCAATTAAGTGAATTATTTTTATTGTGCTTGTCTTAAAACAATTTCTCCAGATTTTACTGAACTAAAATACATACTCCCCTCCCCCTATCTCTCCCAGCAGGACTCACTTGGTGATCTTTCCCTTGTATTTGGTACCTTGTCTTTTACTAAGTCATCTCCTTTTTCCAATTTCATTCTCAAAATTGGTTCTGTGTTAACCATGCGACCTTAACCACTCTGAGGAAGACATCAGAAAGCAAAACAAAAACTCTGTGTCTAATGGGAGGAAAAGTAAAAATGACAGTAGGTAAATGTTCAGCCAGTAAGTCTTCACTCTAATTATCTGATAGCACTTTGGTTGAAACTCTATGGAGATTTTTATTTTTTAAAAATGCCAGTTGAAACTATTCAGATCATTCAATTTATGAGGTCATTCTTTTAAATTTTAGCCCAGGTAAAGTAGGAGGTGAGGATATTTTATCCAAATTGGCTTTGCTGAACGATTCAGGGAAAGCTTTTTGTGCTGGGATGGTGAATAACATCATTTCTGTCCGCTGGGGCTTCCTTGCCCATTTATTTCCCACCTTTGAAAACTGTATCTTAATTTAAAAGCTGCCATTACAAAGTGTTAAACAAGATGAATAAATCAACCCATCAGCGCATATGGCCAGACATAGGAGAACACTTAAAGACCTATGTAAAATAAATAGAAACAGGAAAGTCCACATGACACCAGGAAGCGTTCATTATTCTTTGGAGCTACTGGGAAAAAATCAATATAAATCACTTGTATTCATGGTAAAACCACATGTATTATATTTAGTACTCACTGAAGTGAAGCGCTACAGTCTTCACAGAATTGCTTTCCTATTTGATTTTAGCTTCAGCTTAACAAAACACAAACTACAAAAAGGAGTCCCCTCCCCCAAGCTCTGCTTACCTTTCCATCATCTGTTGTCTACCTCTCTGTGTCACAGACACAGTGAATTGCCTCTTCTTTTAAACAGGAGATGCCAAAGCAATGTAGGTATGACTTACTAGTATAGTGTAGTGGCTACTACAGTTTTATAAGCTCAGGTCTTAGGAAACATTCTTTGTCAAGGGACCCTCAATTTCAAATTGCCAATGTTTTAAGGGCATCTATGCAATTTCATGGTCTTTCACTAATGTGTACTAAATATTGAAAAATGATCTAATTGGGCTGAGATTTGAGGACCATAGTTCAAAGCCAGCCTAGGCAGGAAAATATATGAGACTCATCTCCAATTAACTCCTAAAAAGCTGGAAGTGAGCTATACCTCACTAGTTAGAGTGCTAGCTTTGAACAAAAAAGCTCAGAGACAGTGCCCAGGCCCAGAGTTCAAGTCTCAGGACCAGCACAATAAAACAACTGGATTTCCCTAGTGATTCTACTTCCATTTTAATAAAGACAAAGAAATTCAGATGGGGCAAGACTGTGGAAGGGTATGCATTCCCTTTAGGTTTTCTGTTTTGTCCCCTACATCATTTACATAAAGTGGTGAAAATACTATTTTTTTAGGAATGTATTTTTGTGGGGGCACTGGGCTTTCATTTTATTAAGATTTTGTACATTCCTCATGTCTTCAATAAACTTACCACACATTGGCAGCTAGTTATTTGATTCTGATGTTCCACAGGGTTTCTCACTAGAGTCCCTCTGCTTCCCAAGTGGTCATACCTGAAAAGCTGACTTTTGAAGCAGAGATTACAATTTTTATCTGGAGCAGAAAAGTCTCCCACTGTAAACTAACAATTACATCTTGTGTAACCTGTGATTATTTTGATTGATCTTAAAAAAGAAACAGAATGGTACCACTTGGTAGGTTGATGATCCATTTTTATTTCCAGGTCACTAATTGAAGCTAAGGCCCATTTCTGATTGCTCATTATTATATTTAATTCAAGGACAGATTTAGGATTCTATGCCTTTTCTGTTACCTCCTGTTTCATTATCAGAATCTAGATTTTTAAAAACACGATACAAGTTAGTAGAAAAGTACCTAATCAGAGAATTGAGGCCTATACTGCTTGCAGATGGCAAAATGAGCTAATAAACCAAAGCCTGCCTGGCAAGGAAATGGGATTGGAAGCTACAAAAGAACAAGGAAATAAAGATGGGACAGTAAATCTTTGATGTCAAATCTTACAGGAAATAGAAAGGAGTCTCAGCAATCAGAAAGCCATGCATTTATCACTATTTAACTCAAGGCCAAGCTCAGTAATGAAGATTATATCTTAGCTCAAGACATCCCTCATCTCTTGTTCTTTGTTGTCTTAATTTATTTTTCAGATGACAGGAATAGAAAGGATTTACACAGGATGTAACTGTAGCTGCTCTGGTTAGAATTCAGATATTTTCTATGAACATACCAAACAAAAAGAGACTGATTCCTAATGTCAGAGTTCTGAGAGAAATCTCATTATCTACCAGAAACAAGTAGGGCTTATTTATGCATATGAATTCAGACATCAGGTTACCTGTTTTGTCATTAATTTTTGTTCCTTTTTCACTTTTTATTTTTGAGTTGCAACGACCAGTGTTGCTCTTGGAGCTGTGGATATTAATTCCCTAGGTAGCCTGGACATTACCCTACCAATCACAGAAATAAAATAAAGTGGTTCCAGTCTTATACATGCCCTACCCTGACTGGCTAGTTTGGTTTCAGTACTCAAAGCTGTTTGTTATTTACCTGCCATATGCCATCTAAATGCCATTTAGTAATGCCAAAGCAATGTTCTTTTACCTTTTTTTTTTTTTTAGTACCAGTACTAGAAACTTGAAATTAGGACCTGGATACTGTCCCTGAATTTTTCACTCAAGGCTAATGCCCTACCACTTGACCAACAGCTCAATTTTAGGCTTTTTGGTGATCAATTGGAGATAAGAGTCTCACAGACCTTCCTTTATGGGCTGGCTTTGAACCATGACCCTCAGGATCTGAGTAGCTAGGATTACAGATGTGAGCCACCAGCCCTCACCTTTACTTTTTTTTTTTTTACAGCTTTGTAAGTTTGACAATCACCGAATATCACTTATTTACACTGATTATTTGTAGATTTTTTAAAAGTAAAGACAGATGTACAGCTAATTAATATTTGGGTTTTACTACATAGATGAGTTTCATTTTATTCCCACCCGATTAAAGGGATCTAATCCAGGTCTTTGCAATGAACAAATGCTCTTAGGGCAGTACTCATTATGTTACTATTTTATCAAGAGAAAAGTGAAGCATAATTAGTGCTAGTTTGGGTGGTGGGAGCATCTTGTGTGAAACAAAAGAATAGACATCACATACTTATGATCGGATCCTCAGAAATAATGGATCAAATCTGGGAAACCAGTGAACCTGACAATGGAGACTATAAGAATCAGGAGGCAGCTTCTTTGGTGCAGGTAAAGTCACCGAATGTGAGAATCTTTCTGCAATCTGGCTTTGATACTTCATGTAACCAAGTGTGATCTTAATACCTCATTGATGAAAAAAATGAGGCCCAGCCTCTTGCTAAGAGAAAGTGCTGGACTCCAGCTGTCACTACAAAATCCTGGGGAGATGATTGCTTATGGTTCCTTACTATTGGACTCAGATCTAGGAAAGCTTCAGGCCTCAGCTAGGTCCAGAGTATGAAGTCAGCCAAAAATCTAACTCTACAGCTCCCTTTTCTGGAGCAAAGCAAGCAGGTGCTAGGAATGCTACAGAACAGATGCTGCTTAGGAGGTGGTGGGCTCCATAAACTGGACAGGGCGTGGGCTGGGAGACTTTGACAAGTGGTGCCTCTGTGAGTGGAGTTTGGAGGGATGACAGCACAATCACACAGACAAAACTGCAGCCTTTATTAGCAGAACAACTGTCCACATATTCAGGATAGAAGCTCTGGTTTGAAGACAGTGTAAGAGGCAGCAGACTGTTGAATGAATGGAAGTGCTAGCTATTTTACTATGCTAGGTACTCAGACACCTTGGAATGCAAGACTAGGAGGCAAAGCCTCTCAGTCTGTGTAGTGTCAGTTACTCTGTAGATGTGTCTGTGTACAATTTTCACATATATTGCGAAGCAATGCCTTCATGTGAACAAACTTACACAGATGTTTGTGGCAGAATGCACTCGTGTTAATTGAAAAAGCTGAGCCATGGGTTAGAGAGCTCATCATCAATTATTTTTGAGGTGTTGGTCTCTGGTTTAAAATTACTTAGATGTGTATCAGCAATGGCTCTCACAGTGATTCAAGAGAAATCTGTTGGGTTTAAATTCTGCACCACAATGTGATTTCTGCTTTTACTTCCAGCTGGAAGAAAGAGAAGTAGGACATGAAGGATTTAAGAAAAAAATTTATGAGTCATTTTTTCCCCCTGTGGTTGAAAATTAAGGCTAATGAAAAGCTGCATCTAGAGTGTTGTGGTAAGTTTCAGAGAGCTATGCATGACAGGTGCTTAGCACAATGCTAGACATATTTTAGATATTCAGTAAGTCATATGCATTTACATTTTTTTGCCAAAGGTAGATATAAACTTTGGAGACAGAAAGACCTCAACTCTAATCCCAGATTTGCTAATCCATAGTTCTGTGATCAGAAATTCATTCCTGCAAGCATTGGTTTCTTAACTTTTCCCAATGAAATATTAGTATTTATCTCACAGAAATAAGACACTGGTTAAATATATAAGGTGATCAATAAGTGAAAATAATAGTCCCATAACCTACCTGCTTACTGTATAAGCTGACATTGAGGTACTATCTTTAATATCTTGTAGGGCCATCCTGATGTTTTTCATAGTAATTAGTCTTCATCTGTATGAATATGAGTAACATATGATCTGGTAGCCTGAGACTCTTAATTGCTAGTTTGAACACAAAGATCTACCTTCTGTGTGACATGAGGACACTGCTGACCTGCCTGTGCCTTAAGGCATGAAGACATATGCCTTCTGCCCAGCTTCAAAAGCTCATCACTTACATGGCCCTTTTGAAGTTGGGCGCATGTTCTACAGAGTACACAGTGTGGCCAGAGGCAAATCTGACTCTTTGTTTAAAAAAAGAAAAAAGGCCAAGGTAGAATTTTGGTTGCTGATCACCTAGACTCAACAAAGCACTCACACAAGCCTATGTTTGCTAGTGAATCTATGTATGTTTGCAAGGGTATAGAAATGATTTTCATACGTGTATGCATACACATGAGTGCATACAAAAACATGCATATACAATTACATACATAACTATCGGCCCTTGGTACCTAGTCATGAAGTGCAATTAACAAAGACCATTAGCATATTTATAGTGTATGTAAGTGTATCATATGTAAAGGAGTATAAAAGTACAAATGTAACAAAGTGTTATAAAAACAATTTCCAGTGATACATCTCTAAATAAATTTAAAGTTGTATATATGGTAAGAAAGGTTATTCCAAATGTTTTAAATCTTTAGAACAACATCATGGCTTTATTATATCTATGCATACAACCTAAAATATAGACTTGAATTATATCTCCTGTAGTATAGAGACCTAAATCCATCCCCTACTGTCCCTCTCATGCAGTATAGTTGTGGTGCAAAAGTTAATTTTAGGACAGGAAGTCCTAGATTATAATTTTTTAAGTGATGGATGGATACTTGGGAAAATACATGGTTGAAAAACAGCAATATTTGTGTAGTTTGCCTTATAAATGTCAGATATTCACTTTTCAGACTAAATATTATATCATTAAATGAGTGTCTCCTAGTAGTTCAGTGCTCAATAATTGTTCCATTTGATGGAGTATCTGTATATGATTTTCTTCACATTTTTCAGATCATGGTTCTTTTGTATAAAGTGGACAAAGGAAAGAAAGAGAGTAGACACATCTGTTGTTTGGCTATGGAAAAGCAGTATAATTCTTCTCCACTAAAACAGTGCAGGGAAGCTTTGTTACTGTGGATTTAGCTGATTTCTACTTTAGATTTACAAAATATATATATTCAGCAGACAGCTAATTATACTGATATGGAGAGTATCAATGGCAAAAATATATCTCTGACCTTACTTTTCTTATTTTGTCATAAAAAACCCCTTACAGTAACCATTCTGAATTCAGGTTCTGAAGATAGAAAGCAGTTTGATGTCTTCAGAATTCAGGTGATATTCATTTAATCCCTTCTAAATAAACCTTGTGGCAGTGAAATGTTTGCAGACTACTACCCAAAGGCTTTGAGTAGAGCAATGTTCTCTCATAATGGGGTTAGGAAAGACAAAATGCCCCTGTAATTTACTAAAGTTTGGCTTAAAAAAACAAGTTCTTTCTTTTACGTACAGAGCTAGCAATTCAGAAATCCCAGATGAAATGTATTCTTTTTTTCTTTCTGTTGCTGTTGTTGGAAGCTTTCAAAGATATGGCATTTGGAGATTCCTTAATTAGATTTCTGATTTTCATTGTACAGTGGATTTTTTTTGTAACTTGGATGCATTTATTTGGCAGTTGCTTTATTTAGTGATGTTGATTTCACACTGTGAATAACCAACAGAAATCTCTAATATGCTAGCAGTCCAAAAGCTTTTTTCTTTTGAAAACAGAAAGCAAAGAAATCAGAGAAGATTTAAGAAGAGTGGTCCAAATCGAAACCTATTTAGAAGTAGCTTGCCTATTTGCACAGCTAAACATCTTTGTGTTTTATTTTAAATGAAGGAATACATAGACAGATAGCTGCAAGTTTGAAACACACATTAGAATAAGTTTCTATAAAAACACATTACCCAATCAGCATTCATAGAGAGCTGCCAGCTCCGGAAGACTTGCATGCCCATGGGTCATCCCTGGGGGACAGGCTGTATATAAATACCAACTGCCAATTCACAGTTTGTGCAAATATAAAGTCAGTTAGGCCAAGATGACATGTATATAGTGTGACATGGAAGTACCCAGCTACACATGTGCAGAACTCAGTGTGTCTAGTTCTTGATATTATTTTACTTCTCAACTAAAGCACAATGCTGTTTTGGGGTAGACTGGAAAAAGGACTGCTACTACAAAATGCGTGGAGTAAAAAGAATTGAACAGAAACACTGGTGACTGTCTGGAAGGCTAGGAAGGGAGTCTGCATCATTTGGTATATCCATTTGTTTCCTGAAACATTAAGGAAAGAAGGAAGAGAACTTTGACCCTGGGAGCTAATACTATTTGGTTCATTAGAGGTGATCACAAACTATTTTATGTATATCCATATGACCTAGAATTCAGTACTGAATTATCTCCTACAACTCAGGGGCCTAAATCCCATTCCCTGTCGTCCCTCCCATACAGTTGTGCTATGCTGCAAAAGTGGTGACAGAAGCTACAAGGCCTACTGACGCTAATTCCTCTGACTTAATTCTCTTTTTCATGGCTAGTTATGATAACTCAGTCTCTGCCTTACCTCTTTGCAAAATGATTAAAATAGTGTCCGTTAGAACTATTTTCTTTAGTCTGTATTCTCGTCCCTTTATTTTTTTTATTTTTTATTTTTTTTCCAGGGCTGAGAACTGAACCCAGGGCCTTGTGTGCACCAGGCGGGCGCCCTTCCGCTGGGCTAAACCCCCAGCCCCTTCTTCCCTTTAATTCAGCCACTTACTAGCTGCCTTTCTAGGTTCCTCAGATTTGATGCAGGCTCCTTCTCCCACTGAGAAACTTTCTTAAGCCTTAGGAAACTGGCTTACAATGATTCTTGTCTCTTGATGTCTATCTGTTAACTAGTCCTCTTAATGTGACTTGTTGCATCTGACTGTGTTCTGCTCCAGACCCAAGGTGTTCATCAGCACATAGTGAACTTGCTAAATGTCCTGTTCTCTTCATGGTACAATTTCTGAATATTTGTGCCCAGAAATGGTGCACACATAATTTCTCACTCCTACCTAGGTATCTTAGCCCATTTACTAGTTTTCCTTGGGATGAGAGATAGCCATGTGACAACATTTGAGACTAGAGTGTAGATGAAAGTTATGTACACCATTTCTGGGCTTAACTTGCATTTACCTTTCACTCTACCTCTCTGTCTGCCTGATGAATTCTGAGGGCTCATTAGAAAACTGTGTGACCCCAGGGCATGGCTGTATTCTCTATGGAAGAAATGGGCCTCTGTCAATGACAGAGTGGAGCAAAAACACTGCATCTCTACTAACTGGGCTTCAACAAGTAAGACACCATTCTATTTGTCCAACCATTATTGCGGATTGTTCTTATCATAATCAGCCATATCTGTCTATCTGTCTGTCTGTCTGTCTGTCTATTGTCATACTCTGCTGGCATCTCTGATCTGTGAGTTACACTATTATCAGACCGCTTGTTCTCCAACAGTCAACATCTTGGTCTTTATTTCTACTCCTACTATTTTAGCTCAAGTTATCATTCTGTCTTCATTTGTCTAATGAAATAACACCCAGAATGTGTTTCTGCTTTGTATCTTGCTTATTTCTACTCCAAACAGCCAAGGATTTTTTTTTTGAAAAACACACGTGTAATCCAATATAATCCAATATCTTTTTAAAAATCTTTTTTCCTTAGCTTCAAGATGAGTTAAGATTTCTAATTTTGACACATGAGGTCACTTCTGAGTGTGTGTATGTATATATATATATATATATGTATATATATATGTACATATATATATACATATATATATATATACCCACACACATACACATATACATATATATCTCCCCCAAAACGACACATATATATCCTCCAAAATGACATATATATGTATATATAAAATAAAAAATGACATCAGGATTTCAAAAAGGTATCTGTAACTACCTTATGCTTTGCAGTATTCACAATAACAAATAGGTGGCAATAACATAATGTTCATTTATAGGTTAATGGATAAAGCAAATGTGAGCTATCTCTATTACATGTATGTGTATGTGTATACATAGTATATAGTGTATAAAGTATGTGATTCAGATTTAAAAAAAAATTTTTTTTTTGGATCCAGTCGTGGGGCCTGAACTCTGGGCCTGGGCGCTGTCCCTCAGCTCTTCAGCTCAAGGCTAGCGCTCTACCACTTGAGCCACAGCACCACTTCTGGCTTTTTTCTTATGTGGTGCTGAGGAATCAAACCCAGGGCCTCAGGCATGCAAGGCAAGTGCTCTACCACTGAGCCACCTTCCCAGCCCTTGATTCATATTTTTTAATTAAGATTTTTTGATAGTTCTAGAGGTTGAATTTAGGGACTTGAGATGGCTAGGCAGGTGTTTAACAACTTGAGCCATGCTTCTGTCCCTTTTTACTCTGGTTATTTTTTTCCCCAAGTTTTGAGTTTTTGCATTTATTTGTCTTTTTCAACTTTAATTTTTGCTGTTGTTACTAGAAAGACGATGTACAGAGGGGTTAGCGTTACTTAAATCAGGCAATGCCCACATTTCTTTTTGAGCAATGTCACCCCTTCCCTGTTCTGCTCCAGATTTCCCCTCCCCTCCTCACTCACAAGTGCTCTGGTTATTTTCAAGATAGGGTTTTACTTTCTGCCTGGGCCAGGCTGGACTGTAATCCTTCTATTTAGGCTTCTTATTGTAGCTGGGATGGCAGTAATGTACCATCATAACCAGATTTTTTTTTCCTGTGTACATGGAGTTTCATGAGCTTTATTTGTGCCTGGATTGACCTGGAACTTCAGTCCTGATCTCAGGCATAGCTGGGATGACAATCATGTGTCACAATCCCCAGTTACAAGTTGAGATGAGATCTTGTGAGCTTCTTTGTCCAGGCTGACCTCAAACCTTGACCCTCAGGATTTCTGCCTCCTAAGTAGGTAGGATTAGAGGTGTGAGCCACCACATTGGCCACATTGGTGGTGTTCAGCCTTATGGACTAGGGAACTCTTGTGATATATTACAACACAGATGAACCTGTACAACATTATGCTAAGGAAAATCTTAATCACAGAAAGTCCCCATGTAATTGTAACCCCTCTATACAGTATGTTCACAAAAAAAAATAAAATTAAATTAAAAAAAAATAAAGAGCCACAAAAAACATTGACTGATAGGTCTGAGTTCAACAGGTGTCCCTTATACCTGGGTATGTAAGTCAAAGGTGCAAAGAAAAAAAAAAAAAAGAAAGACCAATACTGCACAATGCCATTAATATGTGATCTATAAAGCAGTCAGACTTATAGGAACAGACAGTGGAATGGTGGTTTCAAGGGCAGAGGACAGGAGAATATATGGTGCTTCTGATCAACAGGTTTACAGTTAGGCAGGTGAATAAAACCTAGAGATTTGCTGTATAACATTTTGCCCATAGTTAACAAGGATAGAGCTTGTGTTAAATGTTTTCCCTCAGTGACTAAAACCTCCACATTTCTCTAGCATAATATCCATTTAAACCTTCTCATTATCCCTTCAATCCCTGGACATCTTTCACCCACATTCCCAGTGGTAAAACTCAGGCACAAAAAAATCAACGACGAAGCATAGGTCAAAACTACAGGTGTGCTTCTGCCCCTAGAAGAGCATCTTTTTTTTTCACACTATAATTCCCTGTACATGATATTTACTCAGCTTTACCTGCCCTTTCTTTCTATTGTCTGTTTGATAACATTTCATTCTCTTAATAAGACCCAATTAAATAATCACTTTTCCTCTCTTTTCTAACTTTGCAGACTGTGTTAATTGCTCTCTCCTCTGTATTCACCTAGTACTTTAAATATAGCTATCTAGAATTGTTCGTTCTTGTGGATTTCCCTACATGCTTCTCTCAGGTGATTGTGGTATTCTAGAGGGCAAAAAAATAGGTTTTATTTAGATACATTGTGAATGAGAATGAAGAGAACATTAAAAAAGGTTTGTTGCATTATTTTAAATTATCATATTATTGGCCCTTATTTTCCATTATAGATGAGCTTAGCAGAAATATATAACTTTTTAAATATCTATGATGATAAAAATTAATTTACTTTGATGCCAATAATTATTTACCTACATTTAATTAATGTTTATTATGTGTTTGGCACTGTGCTGGATTCTTCATCTTGTTTGATCCTTGTAATGACTATAAAGTTGATATCATTTCTAGATATGTTTTAAGGTAATATGTTAAATTAGTATGCAGTTCTGAAAAAAAGTACTTTTTCCCCTAAGTTGACTAAACATTTGAGATTTCTTACACTCTTTCTTGACTAATTCTTGGTAATTTCTTTTTTAATTTTTTATTATCTTTAAGTAGTGTATAAGGGAATTGCTAATTAACAAAGCAGTTTATGAAGGCTATCTATCTTGATCTCTGTCACCCCTTTGAACATTCTACAGTTAATTCTTGATTTAAAAAAATAGACAACGAATGGGTGCTTGGGAGATTCCATTCAAAATTATTTTCAGATAAAGTTTTTTGCCTTCCTTGGGTATTTATGAATTGTTTTTTATTTCTTTGCAAGCAGCTAGGTGCAGTACAAATCTCTGAGCAAACCATCCTTCACTTTGAGTATTCAAAAAAGCAAGACGGTTTTGCTTTGGGATATTTGAGTGTATTAGAAACTCTCTTGATCCTGCCATTCAGAGTAGAATTTCAAAGGGAAGAAAGAATAAGCTATGAGACAAGAGTTAAAAACTACTGTGCAGTTTCATAGAAAGTTGGCATGCCTGGTCTTTTGTATCTGAATATTATCACCACGTATTATGTTTGGGTGCTAAATGATAAACTAGTTTGTAATAATAAAAGCCCTAAAGTAGAATCCTTTATGTTTTTCAATGGGATAGTAAACAAATAGGTACAGAAACTATTACCCACAGCTTTATGGGATATTATTTGTACTCACCTACAGAGATGAATACACAGTCCAATAACTTTTAGTTAAGTTGAGGGGAAACACATATGTGTAAAGTCTATTTTTTCACCATATTGCTTTCCTGTTTTTGGTAAACTTCTAATGTTTCCATTACCCATAGTATGGAACCTTTTTACCTATTCTTTTTCCATCTTGTTCCTCCTATTCTTGCCTTATCTGGAGGCCTATCATTTATGATTGTTCTTGTCAACTTATCTAGTCACCAATTAACAAAATCTGGGCTTCCTTTCTTCTATACTCTACCAATGAAAAGATTAATTCATCCATTCATCCAAATTCTACCTTGTCTTGGAAAATCTCCCTTGACCATATCTATTAGACCATATCTATTCTTTCTACTTTAACTCTGATCTTCCTAACTGGATTGTGAGATACAAACTTTAGGGCCTGCATTTTTGATGTTCTGGAATCTTGCCCACCCCCAACTCCACCCCCACATACACAGTAAAGGAGAAGAGAAAACTAATATTTACTAAGTTATTGTTGTATTCAGGCTCTGTATCACAAATATTATCTGGTTTAATTCTCACGGCAACTCTGTAAGTTCTGAGTTATTAACTCCACTTCAGCAGTAAGGAAACCAAGATTCCCAAGGAATAGGTGTACTATTCAACACCATAAAGCTAGTCATTATGGAGATTGATATTCTACTGGGCTCTCTCCAAAATTCTGTTCCCCCCATATACTTTATGTAGGTAAATATGGTCAACAGCAATTCCTATCAATCTATCTTTTGAGTATAGTTCTTATAGTTGTCTGTAGTTCTCAGATATTTGGAGATCACTGTTACTATTTCTCCAATAGATTTTCAGTATGTGCTTTTAGAATGCCTAATTGAATTGAGCCTTTAAAATTGAATCAGAAGACAAGCACAAAGACTCAAGCCTGTAATTCGAGTACTTGGCAGATGGAAATCAAGGGATGGAGGTTCAAAGCCAGCCTGGGCATAAAAATATTTGCAAGACTCCATTTTGAGCAATGGCTGGGTTTGGTGGTATACACTTGTCATTCCCAAGGACTTGAGGAAACACAAGTAAGCATAAAGAAGAGGCCGATGCAGGCATAAAGAGCAATCCCTACCTCAAAAATAAGCAGTATAAGAGGGATCTAGAGAGATAGCTGAAGAGTAAAGCATCTCTCTAGTAGGTGTGAGGCCCTGAGTTCAAACTCAATACTGCAAAATGACAACAGCAGCAGCAGCAGCAACTACAACAACAGGAAAAGCCTGAATTGTGACAAAGATTCTTCTTTAAAATTCCTGTTAGACTAAATTATATATATATATATGGTATTATATTTTTATATTTTGCGATTTTCTATCTCAAATGTCTGGAAATTGATAGAAGAAAAGCGATAGAGTTCTAAAAAATTATAATGAAGAAGGAAACCTATTGAATTTCTACTATTCAGTCATTTTTTAAAAGTATTTTATGGTGCTTACATATGGGTCAATGTTGATCTCCATGGCATCTATGTTAATGTATTCCAGATGTATTAATGAAATCATTGTCTTCCTCATCTAGAGTTTCTACCTACTTTAACTCAATATACAATTTCTCTTCATGTTCTAGAGTAGATCTAACCATGTTGAAGACAGAACTTCGGAGTTTAAGAGTGGAGGTGCCTGGAAAGCAGTACGGCAGAGTGGGAGGCAGTAGGCAGCGTTGGAGAAGTTCAATTTGATAATGTGAACAGCCTTTCTATATGTTCACAATTCCCCTGCTCTACTTGATAAGAGAGCTGAATAGAGCCATGTCTCTATCCACAGCCAGAAGTTCAGTAAATGCAAATCTACAGTAATTTTTTAAAGACCTCAAAAAACCGCACACACGCACAGTGATTTACTATTTTATATCATCGAATCCTAAGGACACCAATAAATTTTTAAGAGCTTGTCTATTTCCCAGGCTTGAAGAAATGAGGATTCTATATTTGTCTCAATATATAATTAACAATAATTTATAAGTAATGAGTTTCATGTTCTAAAGACAAATTACTGGCCTTTCTTCTTCTTCTCTTTTTTAAATTTTTAAATGTAAGTACCGACTGGGGTCGAGGGCTCTGTGCTACAATTTCTGACACCCAATTTGGCATCTTATACTGTCCCAATGAGCTCGTGATTTCAGGTGAGAAATAAGCAGAAGCACATGAGCCCTCAAGCAAAAGAGATGAAATTTTCATCCGAATGTCCTACAGAATAAAAATGATGGAGATAAAAACAGAAAATATATGACATGGACAAAGTTGTTTCTAACTAGAACATTTTTCAAAGTTTTCTAGGGGCATCAATTGCTCTCTGAGCAAATCGTTTAGTACAGAACTCTAGTGAGAGCATTAGCAAATGGTCCTCTTCTGCCTGCAATTAGATTAGTCATGCACTTGTAGGCTGGAATTTATGGTCATTTATATTCTAGAAGAATCCTTGTGATATAGTTTTCAGGAGGAAAATAAAGGAAGCTACTAAAGCACGGACCACAGATTGAACATTACTTGAATAAATCACTCTTGGCTTTAAAAAGGTATAGTCTACAAAATGAAGGGACATGTATATGTTGTAGTATGAATATTTTTCTAACTTCAAATCAATTCTTGGTTACTATTGCCATCATGAATATAATTATCATTTGTTCCTCAACCCATGTTATGCATTTTTATGTGTTTTACTTGTTTGGCTATCTAGTTAAAACTTCCTGAATGGGGAAACATAGCACATACCTTTTTACCTTCCAAGTATATACCACATGACGTATTATTATTACTTAGGTAACCATGTCTATGTGCTAGCTCCCTAATTTTCTAAGACGTTAGCGGGGAAGCACTCTCAGTATTAAGCTGTAACTGTCACAATGGGCATATGTTCAAATTTCAGAATAGCACCGAGAAAGTTTGTTTAAAGTATACTTAAAAATTAATATAAAATGTTATATTAACACCACCATCATCAACATCATCACCATTTTACACACAATAGATACTCTGTAATTACCAGATCAAAAAGCTTAGTTTAGGTACTAAACTAAGGGGAAGGGGGCTATCTTGCAACTGGAACTGATCGTGCAGCTCAATGAATTTTGCACGATCTTGGCCTGTGTCGGCACAGGAAGAATGGGAATGGAGCTGACACTTCCTGTAGCTATCATATTGGGTCAAACTGATTAGTAACATACTTGGACGAATGCTGCAATGGCTGTGCCTGTTCAGTTCTGGATTTTGTGGATGGCAGTATTGATTGGTCTAACCAAAAAGGACTCTGGGAGTCATTTTGGTACTCAAGAATCAGACTTCCATCTTTTACAAATATATAGGTTCTTCCTTTCTAAATTTAATTTTAAGTGAGTATGCCTTAATATTTTAAGTAACTGATTAAATTTAAGTATGAGATAATGCATATGAAGCCAACTAAATCATCTGACTCTACATGGGATACTACCTTGGTAGGAAAGTGGAAAATCTCTCACTAGTTAGGTAATTGTTTCTATGTGCCAGCTCCCTAATTTTGTAAGACTTTTGGGGAAAAGTGCACTCAATATAATAAGCTGTAAGTATCACAATGAGAATATTTCTGAACTTTAGTTCAGAAATAGCACTGAGAAAAAGTCTTAATTTTGTTTTTTTTTTTTTTGTAGGTCGTGGGGCTTGAACTCTGGGCCTGGGCGCTGTCCCTCAGCTTTTCAGCTCAAGGCGAGCACTCTACCACTTGAGCTACAGTGCCACTTCCGGTTTTCTGGTGGTTTATTGGAGATAGGAGTCTCACGGTCTCTCTTGCCCTGGCTGGCTTTGAACCGCGATCCTCAGATCTCAGCCTCCTGAGTAGCTAGGATTACAGGCGTGAGCCACCAGCGCCCGGCTCAAGTCTTAATATTTAAAGTATACTTAAGTCCTACATGGAAAAACTGTTCTAATGAAAGTTTTTGTAGGAAAATAAAAATGTTTTATGACCTAATGAAGACAGGATTAGGGCTACTGTTAATACTTTTGTTCTCAAAACTAAAAAAAATGAATGATAAAAGAACTGTGATAAAGCAGAGCTTCATGTGATTATTCTAGATATTCACGGAAGAGCCTATCACTTGTTTAAGAGCATGTTGATTGCTGTGTAAATATAAAGATCGATTTCCTTCGTGTTTGCCACTTATGAGGAATTATGGCTGTGATTGTGATGGTGTATGCATATAATCCATGAACTTTTGAGTCTGAGGCAGAAGCACAAGTTTGAAGACAGCCTGAGCTGCATAGTGAGACCCATTCTTTAGAAAAGATTGCTATGATTTAGGAAATTATAATTTATATTTAGGAAATAAATGTGAATAAAAGGGATTCCAGGTACCACCTGGTGAACCCCCAACCTAGACTTTTCTATTTCTGACTTTGTGTTATACTATTCCGCGATTTGGAAATAGTTGTACAAATAGAAACATTTATTGAGCAGACACTAGTATTCTCTAGGCCCTGTCCAAAGTGACTTTCATCCTGCTTTTCAAGCATAGTCCATGAATTGACTGTGTCAGCATCTCTTGCGAAGTTGTCAGGTTGTTCCGGAATCTGGTCCCTTCCTAGCCCAGTAAGCATATAGATCTGCATTGTAGCAAATGCTCCATGATGCTGTACACATTACAGTTTGAAGCAATGTTTTCCTATTCCCCTTCTGATTTGTAGGCTGCCACAGCCCTACAATTCAGAGAGGTCAAGTCATTGTGGAGGTTCACAAAGCCATCGAGGGGAGAAGCAATATCTCTGGACTCAGATATTGGTCATGTCTCTAGCACACAGTTCAGCATAAACATGAACTTCACTCCTCAGTTGTCAAACTTACATTTTACTATCTCAACCAAATTATTCTTCATGCTTCCAGTTCTGAATGGTTTTCCATTGAAATCTCTCCCAGTACTTTGATTCCTATTACTACGCTCCATATGGATTGAAACTGTCTTTTCTTTGTCTGGCAGTTTATTGCACCCAGCTTAGCAACTACCATCTATGTCTTTAATGGATGTTTGAATAAATTCACAATTGCCTTTGCCCTTTAAATAAAGCTTCCTATAGTTCATTAGGCCAAGTAAATCCAGTTTAGTATATTAACGGCTGTTAATTGCTCCAGGGTGATTGCTGCCTGGCTCACATTAATATTAATAATGAAAAATCCTTCCATGTGTACAGGTTTTTAGAACTTATGAAGCACTTCGATACTTAGGATAGTTGATCCTCACTATAGTTCTGTGAGATAAAAGTGCTATCATTCCTATTTCACAGATCGAGAAACTCATGTTTATAGAAGTTAGGTGGCCTGTAAAATGTTATAGGGGACACCACAAGACAGAAACCAGGGTCTGTGTTTTCCTGTCTGTTTGAAGCAAAATACATCTTGTATAAAGCCAAGGCTATTTTCTCCAATGTTTGTCATTGATGGCTTTATATCCAATATGCATGGATCTTTAGATATTCTTCAGATGATGACACTGTACCATAATACAGTTAGAGGAATGATAAAGTATGACAAAGAAAAAAATATTCAGGGTGTAATAATGATTGGCAAGGTGCTGGAGAGGATGCAGGAGAGAAAAGTAGCTTTTAATTTGGCACTTGGGTGTCTGAAGCTGTGAGGGTGCTGTTGATTGGTCCTGGATCAGGGAGAAAATGAGAAGTGGGGAATGCAGGCATGCTGTAGCTCATTTGTTTTTTTTTCTCTGTTTCTGTGCTTATGGATACTTATGATGAAATCAAATATAAACGTAGGACTATGCCATTACCTGTGTGAGATTTAAACTCACTTATTTTAAGCCACTGGACTTTGAAGTTATTAGTTATGAAACAATAATCTCTAGTCTAGACAATCCTGGCTTCTAGATTCTGAGGAGAACTCTCTATAGGCTGTTGCTTGAGCTAGCAGGCAGTTCAATTCTGCTCTAATTGCTTTTTCTTTCCCATTATTGTGAGTGAGCCCTCTGCTAGACTTCAGAAAACAGCATCTGGAACTTTGCTGGTTTCTTTCCCAAGTATTATGTAGGGGAAGGTACTGAGACTTGGGTCTAAAGCTTGAGTCTTGAGTTGCTGTCTTTACTCTGATTTTCCTGTTGTGTCTCAGCAAGTCTCTAAACTGTTCTGAATTCAATGCATTAAGTTGAATTTGTTAATGTATCAAGTGGGTGAGTTATACTGAGTGATTTATAAGCTATTATGGGTTAAGGCAGTTTGTACACTTAAATATACTATTGAGGCAATGAAGAAACAAATAGGCTATTAAAACAGGCATTTGTATAGTAAACAATTAATAGAGAAAGCCTGTTTACAGATTTGGACAGAATACTTGCAACTGTGTGTTTATAAAAATTGACAAAGGATCTGAATAGGCATTCAAAAAGAAGACATACAAATAGCATGCAGACATATACATACATATATTTATGAAAATAGCTCAATATCTAACTAGGAAACATTGATCAAAACCACAAGCAAATAGCAACTCATATTTGTTCAAATAACTATTACAAAAAAAGACAGGCAAGTAAGGGTTAGTAAGGGTGTGGAGAAAAAGAAATCCTTAAACTTAGTTGGTGGTACTATAAAATAGTACAGTCATTTTGGAAAATATTATGGAAGTCTCTTTCAAACATAAAAGCATAATTATCATATGATCAAACCAGTTCATCTCTAGGCATAAGTCCAAGGGAATTGAAATCAGTAAGTTGCAGAGATGTTTGCACCCCTGTGTTCAAGATAAGGAAACATAGATGCATCTGTGGGTGAGTGGGTTAAAAATGTATTCATACTAACAACAAAGACTGTTCAACCTTTTATTTATGTATTTTTTTTGTCGGTCATGGAGCCTGAACTCTGGGCCTGGGCATTGTCCCTCAGCTCTTCAGCTCAAGGCTAGTGCTCTACCCCTTGAGCCACAGAGCCACTTCCGACTTTTTCTGCTTATGTGGTTCATGAGGGCCTCATGCATGCAAGGCAAGCTCTCTACCACTGAGCCTCCTTCCCAGCCTGTTCAACCTTCTAAAAGTAGGAAATTCTGTCATTTGTGACAACATACATGGATCTAGAGAGGGATTATGGTAAGTGAAATAAGCAACACTTAGCAGATAAGACTACATAATTGCACATCTATGTAGAACTCACAGAAGTAGAGAGAAGGGTGGTGGAGACCAGAGGCTGGGGCTAGAGTGTGAGAGAAAAAGAGGGGAGGGGAAGGAGAAAGGGCGACGTGAGGGAAAGGGTACAAAGTTCTGTTAGGCAGGAGCAATCTATTCTGAACCATGGTGACTATAACTAATGATCAAGGATTGTCTATTTCAAAATAATCAAAAGAGTAGATTTTATATGTTCTGATTACAAAGAAACAATTTGGATATGAGGTGACACACATGCTGAGTACCCTGACTGAGTCATCCCACAATGTATTGAACCACCAACTAAAAATAAACCCCTGAGCAGGTGCAATTTTACTGTACTTTTCTATGTAGATGTGGCTGTTAGTTAAAGTGCCAAACCAAAGTAATGTACTCATTACCTTGCTCATGTAACTGTAACCCCTTCGTACAGTATTTTCACAATAAAAAACTTAGTCAAAAAGAAAGAATATGTACCAATGCAAATACTTAAAAAGAGAATATTGCATGTTTAAAAAATTAAATACTAAAAGTGAAAGAATGACAAGAATGTCAGACAGGTTGGTTCTGCTGCAGTGTAGTTACTAGTGGATGTGGGAGGGAAAACGGATATGGTCAGATTAAGTACATGTGAGGAAATGATCAATGAAGTGACTGAGATTGGTTTGGAAAAAGAGAGAGGGATGATCCAGTGCGGATGAGTGATCAAGGTACACTGTATACACAACCAAGCCCTTTGTACAACTAATTGATGTTAATAAAAGTGTAGGAAAATAAAAGTAATGTAAATTGAGTTTTTATTTCAAGTTTTGAGATTTAGTACTGAGGACAAAGCAGATCTAGTGTTACTCAGCTTTCCCAATGTCAGCTCCTAATTTATAGAGTACTTGCTATATAGTCCAGGTATTGGAGTGCTTTGCCTATTGTAATTTCAGTGTCATCATAACAGCTATTGACCTCTGATCTTTATACATTGAGCAACACTGACTTTCAATTTAGGAAAATACTGGAGAACAGATTTGACCCAGACATGCTTGGTTTTGTTCCTTTCTCATAAATCTACATCTCCATAGTTATTACATGTTTAAAATGATTCTAAGACGGATCATATTAGAATGCATGCCTGGTTTATCTAACCTACCACATCTGCACAGTAGTTCCAAGACATAGTTGTAGGAGAGAAGGATTCTTCTGGACCAAAGCCAGGCTGGTGTTTGGAGTGTGATCTTTCAGGAAGCACTCACACTTGCTTCTCAAGGGCTGATAGGGGTGACTTCTCAAATGTCCTCTCAAGGTGCTGATCTCCCTCATCCTCTGGCCTGGTTATGTTACCCAGTGGGGTAACATACATCTGTGCCAAAAGGTTAGCATATTTTATTACCTATGGAACAATTTCATCCTGAAGTATAACTTCTATATGTGTCACACAGTATCTAGGAGATTTGTAGCAGAGTGTAAAGGAAACAAGAAGCTCCACACATTATCTGATGGAGTATTAAACTATGACCCATTACAAAAATAATGCTGAGGATGACAGACACTAGCACAAGTCACAGGCCCACAGGTAACTTTTGATCAAAGACCCAGTACAAATGAGCCATTTCAAAATGCATCATGGATTTCGGTCCCTAGGGGGCTGATAAATGACTGCTTTGAAAAGGCTCATCATGGGCCTGCATGGGGAAGTACGCTTGCCTGTTCTTTGACCCTGTGTGCTCCTGGCGATTGCTTTCTTGTATTTGGCATTTTTTCTTTAATGAATATAATTACACTCTCATGTATTGAAACAATGTTAGACATTGAATTTAGTTCTCACTATTTCACACAAGAGAGAGGCTCTTCTGTCCTCTGCCCAAATTTCCTCCCATACTCCTGTTCTCCCTCAGTTTCCAAAGGCATTTACTTTGCTCCAAAGATCAGGTCTTCCTGGTTTTCTGGGGGATCTCAACATTCGGTTTTGCTTCTTGGATCATTGGTTTTCTCTTCTTTCATTATTGCTATCCACCTCAACATGGTCCCTGCAAGTGTTTTCCATAGTTCAGAAACATCTTGCTTTTTTATGTTGATACTTGGATAACAGCCAAAATAATGATCGGAAACAGGTAACTTAGCTTAAATGTCACCTCCTTGCCAAAGGCTTTCCCTAACTCCTAGTTTAAAGTAGCCCTGGAGTTATGGTGTCATATTATCTGGTTGTCATTGTTGTGTTCACCAAGAGATGATAATTTCTGTTTATGTGTAATGCTCCAACATATAGGAACCTTATCAGCTTTGCTCATTGCATAGGACTTGGCACATAATCAATGCTCAAACAGTAATCAGGTAAAGGAATGAATCAATGGACATCTTCAGCAACATCTGTGTGGTATGTCAAGACTTTCTTTGTGTCTAACACCATTAAATTAGTATTTAAAAAAAATTTAGTATTTTGCTTGGCCTTTCCACAAGGGACTGGAATAAGTTTTGACGTTCTCATTTACATACATATCTGGAATGATGCTGTTTTACAAAGCATTAACTTATTTTATTCATGGTGAAGGAAGGACAGAAGACAGAACATCTTTGAAATTCGAATTCTCATTTTCAGTGTCATTTATAACGTGGTCTTTCTCTCTCCCTTCCTTCCTTTGTTTCTTCTTTCTTTTTTTTTCTTTTTCTTTTTCTCACTAGGTAGCTCAGGCTGTCCACATACTCATGATCATCCTACCTCAGTCTTCTGAGTGCTGGGATAATAGGTTTGTGCCACCATGGCTAGCTCTGTGATTCGATATTCTTAAAAGAAAACCAGAAGCACAATAATGGTAATTTTTTTACATGTTTTCAATGTCTTCACTTTCGCTTTGTTCACCTAAACATTTTGAGCATATGACATCGATCATTTCAACCTGGATGTTGGAGAACTTTTGTGTATGTCCAGTGTAGTCTTTATCTCAGAAATAATTAACTAGTTGCATATTCTCTTTTTTTTAGTTATGTAATCCAAGAGTATCTAAAATCTTAAAGGAGTTTGTTTACAAGGCTTCTAATAGTTCTTCTCAAAGTGTTAGAAGAGGGCTTTCCACAAACATTTTGCAACAATTCAGCTTCCAGCTGAGCCACAAAGCACATCTTGGTTAAGTGCTTATTCTAGACACGAAGGAGACAATATTTATTTCCTTGATCTAAACAGAAGAACTACCGTAGCATGTGCCTACCTGGCTGCTTTCTCTCAGCTCAGCCCTGGTATAGAGGTGGCTTAATTAAGAGTGTTTTCTAGGAACATTCTGTCTCAGCTTCATAGACGTTTCATCTTCTAAGACTTCAGCCGAAGATTTCGCCCTTGTATAGTTAGTGTACTCCAAGTGCCAGTGACAGGCACATCTTCATTGCTGTCTGAGCCACTGTGGTTTCACGGAGGGCATAGACAGGCACAATGCATCTTTGTCTACTCCCAGCTAATAACCCAGGGTGGAGTAGGTCCTAGTGCCTTTAACATTTACTGTGCCTCTGTCTGTGCTGTAAAAAACCCATGCACAGGCCTGGCTCTCTTCATTGTTTTCAGAACCTTGACTCTCCTTACCATTCTCATCAACCAAATTTATTTAAGGATGAAACTATTAGAAACACAATTGGTGAATTAATGTCATAGGGACTGCTGCTGGCAGCTCATCAATTTTTGATATGCCACTCAGACAAATGAAACATAAGCCACCCAGAACAAGGGGACCTTTTGACACTTCAAAGGAAACCCCTATGGGTGGTTTCCTCTTGAAGCTACACTAAACTGGCTCGATCTCCTCAGCTGGAAGCTGCCAATGTCTCATTAACCCCTAAAAAGGCCCGGCATGAGCTTTTCTTTTCAGCTATAATTATGCCATGCACTCCCGTTATGCTGCACCGAATCGCAACACTGTCACCAGCACATTATAAACATCCACTCTAATTGAAAAGCAGATTAGACTCTTGTGTTAATTAGCCCAAAAGCCCGCCCACTTGCATGCATTATGATTGCCTCTTAAATACTGAGGATGTTGAAATCCCTCAGAAAGACAAGGCAGACTTAATTGCAATAACCTGCAAATTAAGTTTAATTTACTTTAAATTTACCGGTTTAGCAGGCTCATTTGATGGTGTTAATGTTCTAGCAAATTAATTATCTGAATTAGTCATGCCTGGTGGAGTTTTGCAGCAGAATACATTGTACAGTGGCCTATTAATAACAGACAAACAGGACAGGATTAATGAGAAGATTATGCTCAAGTTCTTAAAAAAAAAAGGATCTTGCATGAATTCAAATATAATCACCAAAGTGCAAATACACACTCAGAACATAAACAAACTGAGATTTATTATACTCCATGGCATGCCTTCCAAGAGAAACAGTAAAACATGACCAGTGAAATATCTGACAGAAGAGCCTGTTCCAGGTACTCCTGTAGAGCCTGACTTACTGCAGGGTCCTGTCCGTGTGCACACCTGTGTGCCATGGTCATATGTGAGAGTCATATTTACATGTGAGCACCACGGTCCATGTGACTGTCATGAGCACAGGTGAGAGCCGTGATCATGTGTGAGGGCCATGTTTACATACTAGAGACATGATCACAGAAAAATGTGCCATCAGCACATGTGAGAGCCATGGTCAGTCTCACATTCACAATTTTTTTTTTTTTTTTTTGTCGGTCGTGGGGCTTGAACTCTGGGCCTGGGCACTGTCCCTCAGCTCTTCAGCTCAAGGCGAGCGCTCTACCACTTGAGCTACAGCGCCACTTCCGGTTTTCTGGTGGTTTATTGGAGATAGGAGTCTCACGGTCTCTCCTGCCCGGGCTGGCTTTGAACCGCGATCCTCAGATCTCAGCCTCCTGAGTAGCTAGGATTACAGGCGTGAGCCACCAGCTCCACATTCACATTCTTGTGGCCATGATTCTCATACTCAACTGTAAGAATCATGTGAGAATCGTGGTCACAGAGGTGGGCTATGGTCCTATGTGAAAGCCATGTTTACATGTGATAGCCATGGTCATAGATGAGTGCCACGGTCACTCCTGCATGAGAATCATGGTCACATATGAGAGCCATAGTCCTGTGTGAGAATCACAGTCATATCTGAGTGCAACTCATATATGAGAGCTATGATCATATATACGAGCCGTGATCAGATGTGAACAGCATGACCAGATGTCAGTACTGTAGTCACATATGAGAATCCCATGTCACAGTTGCATGTGAGAGCCATGATCATAGGTGAGTGCCACAGTTGGCAATTGAATGTTGGCAATTGTGGGCTGAATGGATGGACTAGCGTGCCAGTCAGAAATAGCTTCCTCTAGCTAATTCTATTGCTCTTTTAGACATTTATAAAGCTTTTAAATGCTTTCTGGAACCTCTGTATAACCATCTCTTTGGCCAGATAAGGATACTATTAACCATAAATAATCTGAAATAATGATTATCTGCTGCTTCTCTTCTCTGTCCCAGTAAAAGTCTGTTCAGGTTTATGTGAGGAATTTGTCAGGAACAAAAATGCAATGGTTGAATGGAATTTACAGCATTATCACCTTTGGAAAATCTTCTACATTCTAACCTCTGGGATGATAAGATTTTATCTTATTCCTCTTTGCAGCCCAGATCCTAAAATGGAATCAGAAACATAGTAAGAGCTTCAAAACATTGTTTTTTGTTTTTTTTTTGAGTGGATGAAATGTAAAATTAGCTCCGGGGCAATTTTAGAAGATTATTCAACCTGGAGATTACTGTCTAGTTCTCAGTCCTGACAAATGTGAATGTCTCTGAAAGTCTGTGCCAGTGTTTCCCTTACTTATAGATCGTAACTCTGTCTCCATTTGGTTCTGAAGAGACACACACAGCTCTCTGTCTCTCTCCTCCATCCACAGTGAAAGAAATAGCCCTTGGGTGTCAAACTAATAATCTTCAACTGGCTTCAACTGAGAATGGTCATGCAGTGATTGACCTCGACACACCAGATTATTGATCGGGCTGGGGATGCCTAAGCCATCATTTTCTTGGAGCAGTCACCCGCTTTTGTCTTGAGCCTGTCCACAGCTGTCACACCGTGGTAAGCCACTGAAAGAGTCCCTATTTGCATCCTTCATGCATTTATGCTTTTCTGCTTAAAATAAAAATGCCACCACTTGAAAGGATGAATGGTTGATTCTTTGCTTTAAAAAAATTATCTCATTAAAAGCCAAAGGTTTCAGTTTAGTTCAGAATGGAGGGAAACATGCAGAATATGTAAACTTGCTTTATGGGACATATTTAATTTGGGGGAAAAATAATGAGAATAAAAATTGTTTCAATATGTTTTCTGTATTGTATCAATAGATCACACAGTTACTTTCTGGAGTCACATTTGCTGTTAGGATGGTAGGGTTTTTTTTGTTGTTGTTCTTGTTGTTTTTGTGGTTGTTCTCTGTTGAATTATAATTTGGAGCAGTAAATGAAACTGGCACAAAAAGCAGGTGTTATTAAAACTGGGCAGGAAAAAGACCATAACAACATCATTCCCCTTTAAAGGCCGCTATGTGTATGGCTGAAATGACTTTGGTGGGAACCCATAGGGAATAGAAAATACACCATAAAGAAAATGGATTTCAGTGATACATAAACAAAAGGCAAATGACTAATATATTTACATATAACATGTGGTGTGTTCATTGCACACCATGGTGACAGAACTGTTTATTTCATTTATAATTTATACAGCAAAACCTTATTAAATGTGTAACTAGTTTGCCAGATGATAATATACGTAGGAGATTAGGCTTCCATTATGGAATATCATTAACAACAAAAGATATGCAGTTATGCGTTAATTTCTCCAGTCCCTCTCTTTTTGGTACTGTGTTTGCAGAATAGAATCCTACGTCTTTTCAGTCATAGTGACACTATGGCAAGAAGTGAGTTCACTGGAGAAGAGAGTTCACTGGCCAAGGAAAAGACCTCCACCACAATTCAGCTATTCTCTGGATCATCAGTCTTCAAACATATAAAAGATGTGATGACTACATGATTCTACATATATTTCAAGGTAATTTTTACAGATTGCAGAAAAACTCCTCTCTGTCAAACAATACTCAGTCAAGAGTCAGAAACATGAGAATTAGAGAGCAAGCACAGATTGCTTTAAGAATCTGAGGATCCAGTAGGAAGTGTTAAGAGAATGACATCAGAGTCCCACCTTCCTCCAGATGGACTGTCAGGCTAGGAGCCTTACAGAAAAAAATAACACTGAGACAGTCATTTGTGTGCCTAAGATAGAGTGCAAGTAGTATAGAGATCATAATCCTCAAGAATTCACTAGGCAGAATATTTTTTCCTTCCAATCATACCATACCTGACTTTTCACATGTACTTGTTTCTTTCAAACATAGAAAACTAAATCTGAGCTGGGCACTGGTGGTGGCTTACACCTGTAATCTTAGCTACTCAGGAGGTCTGATATCCTGGTTCAAAGTCAGCTGGGGCAGGAAACTTTGTGAGACACTTACCTTCAAGAGCCAGAAAACAGCTGGAAGTAGAGCTGTGGCTCAAGTGAAAGATCACTAGCTTTGAACAAAATATGCTCAGGGATAGTGCCCAGGCCCTGAGTTCAAGACCTAGGATTGGCACAAACCAAAACAAAAGCCTAAATCTGTCTTGTATTCTCCTAATTCATTTTTGAAACACTAATAGTGAAGTTCCAACTTCAGGGTTTATCAAGGACTAAACAATTCCAGAATATCTGTGACGAATCTTATTCTAAGCTAGGCGAGGTGTGCTTATGAGAGGGGTTCAAGTGGGTGGAGTTTGGGGTGGGGGGATGCAAGTGAGGTGGTAGAGAAAGGCTTTTAAACAATAAAATGTATTTTGCTTTCAAGTCCACAGATGTCAGGCTTCATTTCAAATAATGTATCCTGACAGTTCATAGCTACTCTTAAAAACTGGGTGAAGCTTTTGCAGTTGCAAACTAGTGTGATAAAACATGAAAATACTTTATTCAGGTAAAGTGGAAATAGCTGTTCAGCCTGGTTAAGTTACACAGAAACCTTTTTCTCTCTAAATTAATGTACTGTGTAAATATCTTGCCTGTGACATCCTAGCTGTCCACTTAATAAAAGTCTTTCCACTGAGAACCGTGTCTTAGTGCATCAAAGCATTAGTGAATGTTCCAAACGTAAAGGCAGATAAACTTGAGTGTTCAAATGCGCATATGAGAAAGTGAATCTTCATGTCTCACTGACGCCAAGTTGTGAATGCAAAGAACATGCATTTGTTCAGTCTCTGCTAGGCTAGAAAGAGGGCAAAAGAAACCCTGAACCCCAAATTGCTGGGTTTTGTTTTATTTGCCTATTTTCCCACTTACTAGTTTCATCATTGTCCTATGAAGTTCCTTAAAGCTGAACAGTGCTGATCACATGTACTAGAGATGGACTGTAAAACAGAAACAAAGCCATATCCATTTCATTCAACCAATACAGCCTCCATTCTTGTACCATGTCCTATGTACAAACCAACACAAGAGTGAATAAGGCAGTCCCAGTTCAAGTCCTCAGAAAATTACTGTCAGGTGGGATGGTTGTTGATTACTCAGGAAAAATGTTCATGGAAAAGTAACCACTATGGAAAATCAAAGCAAGGCCTGTGATTGGCTGCATCATTCTTACTAGAAACTCAATTGGATGAATCATGCATTCTCTCCATTGAGTAACTAGAAATCATAGGTTTGAGTTCTGCAAGCCTGAGAGCCAGGGTAATATGTGCTCAATTGTAGCCCTAACACACGTTCCATACGCTGAAAGTTCAGGTACCATGTCTCACAGCATGAATATATCTAGAAACATGTTCTTTTAAAGAGGTACTTCAGCTAAAATGCGGTCATTGAGGTGGCTCCTAACCCACTACATCTAGTGTCCTCATGAGAAGGGACAATGATCCAGGCATTCACAGAGGGAAGGGCATGTGAAGAGACAAGGAAAAGCAGCCATCTGAAAGCCATGGACAGAGGCCTTAGATGGAGCAAAAGGCTGACATCCAGGACATTCCAGTCTCATAACTCTGGCCTCCAGACTGAAGCACTAAATGAGGTTGTTTAAGCCACTTGGTTTGTGGTAGTTTTTTTTTTAATGGCAGTTCTAGTAAATTAGTCTGCAGAGCTAGGCCACATCCAGGATGATGGGCTGTCTGGCCTTTTACACTGACATCTTTTTTTTTTTCCATCAGAGGACCAATGATGGTGCTGATGACAACTAGGTGGGAACAGGTTACAGGAATAACTACTAGAAAACTTCAGGTAGTCATACCAAGGCTGAAAGAGGCTAGTGGTGAAATTAACTAAATCATAAATGATCAATTTCCATTGTCTTTTAATAGTGTGGTCTTCAGAACATTATTCCTGGAAACTTGGTAGAAAAAAGAGCCTGTGATCATGCCAGAGGTGGTAACTCAAGCCTGTAATTCTAGCTTCTTGGAAAGTAGAGATTAGGGAATCATGGATGGGTCAACCAAACCAAACCAAAGCTTGTGAGACTCCATTTAGACCAATGGCAGGATACAGTGGGACATGCCTTTTGCTAAGTGATATGTAGAAGCACAAATAGGAAAAGCACAGTTCAAGATCACCTGGATATAAAGCCAAATCTTCTCTCAGAAAAATACAGAACATTGCTAGGCACTGGTTGTTCACACCTGTAATCCTATCTACTCAGAGGGCTGATATCTAAGGATCGTGGTTCAAAGCCAGCCAGGGAAGGAAAGTCCATGAGACTCATCTCCAATTAACTACCCCCAAACCAGAAGTACAGCTGTAGCTCAAAGTGGTAGAGTGCTAGCCTTGAGCAAAAAAATACCTCAAGGACAGAGCCCAGGCCCTGAGTTCAAGCCCATGACTGACCAAAAGTGACAGCACACAAAAGGGCTGGGCGGGTGGGGTGGTTTAAGAAGTAGAGTACTTTCATAACGAGTGAAAGTACTAAAGTTTAAACCTCAGTAATATCATAATAAAGTAAAAAAGAATAGAAAAGAAAGGAAGGAAGGAAAGAAGAAAGGAAGAAGAAAGAAAGAAAGAAAGAAAGAAAGAAAGAAAGAAAGAAAGAAAGAAAGAAAGAAAGAAAGAAAGAAAGAAAGAAAGAGAAAGAAAGAAACTATAATAAAATACATTTGGAAAGTGCACCCATTTTCTTCCTTATAGTGATTCATACAGTTCATTAGTATGTTAAAGACCCTAGTGATCATTCAGAGAGAAGTTTAATTTTATGAATCTAGTGTTTGCCAAATATTTTTGACCAAAGAATTAATTTCCCTGTAATATCTTTTAAAATCCAGTACAATGAGTATTCCATTAAAATTCTTGCAGTAAACTCTCATCTATTAACATTAGTAATCCTATATGCATTGCTAAATGGAAATTGAACTTTAACTTGCTAATAAATACCAATATTTTTATTAGTCTATGAAAACGTTGGCCTAAGTGACTCTCAAAGAAACTAATGGCATATGCTGGTCCGTCTAGTGAGACTGTCCTATTCAGACTCATTCTCTTGGTCACATTTCAGTCAGTCTTCCCTGAGTTCGTTCACTCTGAACAGCCATCCTTAATCCCCTTTCTTCTCACAGTGGGACATAATCACCTTAATTATGATATCTGCAATTGGTGTGTCATTTAGTACAGTATTTAATTTATGCTATTTCTGTTTCTTCTCTAGACTGAGGAACTCTGGAGGGTGTGAAGTGGGCCTCACTCATCTTCTATCTTTGGCAAATAGAAGATATCTGACAATGGAGAGTGCTCAGTGAAGCACAGCACAATGAACATGGCTTAGTTTGTGGCCACCCTTCGGCTACTGTCCCCTGGCTAGCTCACCTTGTCTGTCTTCTTAACCACATTAAAATCATAGAAAGGAAGTATCTTTTCAACGGATAATGTTTGATAAAATAATGTTCTTGGGATTAAAAAGTATCAACTTCTTCAAAGAAAGCAGACTTTGAAGCTAATGAAAAGTCATTTAAAATAATATTAGCTCTTTTTTTCTTATACACCTACTATGACCTAGGTTTATACTAAATATTTATATATTCTATTGGCTCTATGTTGTCTACATTTCCAAGCAAAAGCACGCATGATTCTAAAACACAAACTGAGCTGAAAGCTCTTGGAACTTGGGAGGAAGTAGGTAGTGGGGGAAAAAAAAACCACTCAGTTTTATTTGGTTTAGCTTCTTTCACTATGTGGGCACAGTCCATATTTGAGACTTTCCAGGTGAGCAAGAGATAGAAGCCACCCTGAATCCTATGGGAGAGGGGACAGACAATTTGGCCTTTCTGATATTTGCTAGCTTAATTGCCAAAAGAAAAGAAATAAACCCTTATCTGGAAGAAAGAAATATATTTCCTCATTTCCTAATTTATTTGATGGTTCACTCACTCCATTATTAGACAAAGAAAATTAGGATATTCCCTCCTAAAGTAAGGCTGTGACAGCAGTTCCTTAGGAGTAATCATTAATTCCTCACTCTCAGTGCTAGCATTGGACTTAGAAGCAAGTCCTATCAGCTCTGCAACATGATACCTCACAACCTAGCTTAATGCCTGCCATCTTTACAGTCACTCCAGGCTGAGCTGACACTGTCATTTCATATCACCACTATGTACCCATTTGGGAACCATTGTAGATTTTTTCTTTAAATACAAGACTGCAGCAACTTCTTCAATTGTAAATTATATTATTTTTGCTTAAACATTCTCCAGTTGTTTACATTCACATAGTAAAATTCTTATATCTTATCAAGGTTTATAAGGTTTTTTGGTCTGTTTTCTGTCTTCCTCTCAGATGGTGTGTGTGTGTGTGTGTGTGTGTGTGTGTGTGTGTGTGTGTTTTCACTCAAGTGATACTTAGCACAAGCCTGGGCCATGGTTTCAGGGCCTTATCATATATAATTCTTTCTGCCTAGAAATTACTTTTCCTTTGCTCACTCATTTGTGTTGGTAACCTGTTGTTACTGTGATAAAATACTCAAGCAAATCAACTTAAAGAAAGGAAGAAGGATTTATTTTTGGCTCAAGGTTTCTGTCAATGGTTACTTGGCCCCCTTGCTGGAAGTTTCTGCTGAGGTAAAAATCTCATCATGGCAGAAAAGTTATGACTTCACAGAAGCCAGAAACATATATACACAGACAGAGAAAGAGAGAGACACAGACAGAGAGACAGAGACAGAGATAGAGAGACACAGAGAGACACAGAGAGATATTAGAGCTAAGGTATAGTCTTCTAAAGAACAGCTCATTGTTTCTTTGAGCTGTTCTTCCATGGTTTCCCTTATTTGCAATAACTAGTACATGTGCAGGACAAGCAGGAAAGGCCAAAGGCTATGCACATATGACCATATAAGATCATGTTAAGCAAGATAAGGACACAAATACCTTTTTTCTTTCTTGCTATTGTTTCTAATGTATTTCTAATGTACCATGTAATTTATTTTTTTGTTGCTTTGTATGTTCCTCCCCCACAGTATAACCCCTGTTTTCACTGTATTAGATGTCGGTGCCCTGCATCTTGTATATACACTTCTCTAATTTGGGGAGGGGAAGGGAAAAACAAAATGCTTAAATAAGGATACAGGTTGACCCATTGTAACAATGAGCTGTACAAAACACTATATTGAAAATGAACTTAATGAACTTTACAACTTCGGAGGGGGCGGGGTGGGTGGGTAGTTGTGGAGGTGGGAGGGAAGGATGATAGGGGAAAACAAAGGAGGAGGCAAGAATGCTTGGTAAGAAATGTCCTCATTACCTTGCTCATGTAAGTGTAACCCCTCTGTACAGCATTTTTACAATAAAAATGTACAAAAAAGAACAGTTCATTGACGAACTTTCTCAAACTAGGCCCTACCATTTAGTAACCCACTCAGATATGGCAGGCTCCAATAGATTAATCAAGTAATAGGGCTGGTACCATTGCCGTCTAATCACACCTCAACAATGCCACCAGCTGGGGACTAAGGCTTTAACTAAGCACGAGCCTTTTGGGGGGATATTTCCTCTCCAAATTATATCATGGCTCATTCTCAAACAACAACACTACAGATCAGCTTTACTAACATTAAGTCATTTTTAGTGACTCCCCTTGGCTTTTCCCTCTGGCATATTTTTTCCCTAGAACATTTATGAGTTTATTTATTTGATTAGTTATTTCTGTTATGTCTCTCCCCATTAGTATTCCTATTATACAAAGCCAGGATCTTATTTCCTAAATTATCAATGATATCATTCACAGTACCTAAAACAATGTCTGTCAAATAGTAAGGCCAATTAAACAATCTTTGAATAGTGAAAGAATGAAGAATGTCCTCCTGAGCCTCAGAAGATTATGGGAAGTGGGAAAATTGTACTGGCTCTTAGAGCAAAGAGCATATCTGAAATCTATTTCTGGCATCTCCCTAAGTTAGAAGTCACTGATATAAAAGCAATAATCTATACACTTTCTTGTCAGTGCAAACTATGTTCAAGAGAAAACAAAATGCTCACGGGCTACCTATAGTGACGTCATTATATCTCATGCCTTAAATCTGCATTAATGGTAAAAATAGCTTCTAATTCATTCCTTTAGGTGCTTCAGAAATGAAATCCACCCCAAATACGAACAAGGTAACAAACAATACAAAAGGAAAAGAGGACCAAAACAGTGAATGACGGAAGGGGAAAAATGGTTCAAAAAGAATTGTACTGATTGTATATGATTCATGTAACTGTAACCCCTCTGAATATTAACTATACAAAAACAATTTTAAAAAAGTGAAAACAATGAAATCCTCTTGGGTATGGTTCAAGATCACCGAAACGTGGAATCAGTTCTAGTGTAGGCTTGAACAATAGAATAAAGCTCTGACAGAATGGTGCAGAAGGCTTGTGTACCTCAAGAGCGAATGAATGAGTGATGGGAAGTAGGGAACAGGGACCACGAAAACATCTCAGCCATGAAAGAGGTAAAATGTCAGTACTTGTACTCTACTCAGGATTTGTCCTCTCTGGGAATCACAGCCCTGGAGCCCACAGGGGAACATGCATCTGCTTTCAGCTCTACATTGTGAAATCTTCCCTTTACTAGGTTCAATGGGAAAATCATGTCAAGGCATTTTTTATAGTTATAGTACAAGAAAGAACCACTCACTGTCATTGATCCACCATAGACCTTCATGGCTGAGGAAGTTCACTGCATGATTCAGTACACTGTAAGGAAGATGTGCAACGCATGTGGGAAATTCTGGGTGTAAAAGCACCCAGAACAATGTTAGTACTCTTTCTTTGTTCCCCCAAATATAGGCAATGGAGTATAGCAAAGATGAAATGCATGCATTATAGTTTATAGACCAAAATAAAAAAATAATTTCTCCAAAAATTGGTATCAGCCAAGGGAAACTTCCTTCCTAAGAGTCTTCATATGCAGAATACATTTGAACAAGCTCGAATAAATACATGTTGACTTTTTATTATATATATATATATATATATATATGTGTGTTGTAAAGATACTGTACAGAGGGGTTACAGTTGCATGAGTAAGGTAATGAGTACATTTCCTATTGAGCATTGTTACTCCCTCCTTTTTTCCCCTTATCATCCCTTCCTTGCCCACCTCCCCAACTCTTCTCCCCCCACCCCTGAAGTTGTAAAATTCATTTTCAACATAGTGTCTTATACATCTCTTTGTTACAATGAGTCAACCTGTATCTTTACTTCAGCATTTTTTTTTTTTTTTTTTTTTTTTGCCGGTCATGGGGCCTGAACTCTGGGTCTGGGCGCTGTCCCTCAGCTCTTCAGCTCAAGGCTAGCGCTCTACCACTGGAGCCACAGTGCCACTTCCGGCTTTTTCTGTTTATGTGGTGCTGAGGAATCGAACCCAGGGCCTCATGATTGCAAGGCATGCACTCTACCGCTGAGCTACCTTTCCAGCCCAGCATTTTGTTATTTCCCTTCCCTTCCCCAAATTAGAAAAATGTATATACAAGATGCAGGGCACTGGAATCAAATCAGTGAAAACAGGGGTTGGTTACATGTTGACTTTTAACATAGGAAATAACTCATTTTATAATAGAAACAACCATCATGGATATAACATATAAGCTGCCTGATCTAATCTCTTCTCAACAACTTAAATGCTGCAACATCTTCAATGTTTAGAACAATGAATGCCATCTATTAAGTGCTAATTGAATATTCTTTTGAAGGTAACCAAGGAAGAAGAATTTTTGTATTTTTGGTGGCAGAATCTGAACAGAAACTTGAGGTGTGCACTCTTGGGAAGAAGAGCAAAAGAATGGCTGAAATTCATTTCCTGTACCATTAGTACATTCATAGACTATGCTTATTTATTATTGTTATTACTGTTATTATTTCTTAAGATGCACTGCACTTGCTAAGCATATTCTACTTTTGGAAATACTTTTAAATACATTATACATAATCTTCACAGCCCCCTTGTGAGATAAGAGCTATTCCTTATTTTATTGCTGGAAAGGCAACAGCACAGTATGTCTGGATAAGTTGCCTTCTCTCTCTACCCATTGGTGGCTGACCCAAGATTGCAGCTGTAATTTTCCTGGCTTTAATCAAATGGGCCACCTACGGATAACATATACGTTCAAAGAGAGGATGAATAGGCTGGTGGAAGAAAAGAGGATTTGGGAAGTCAAAAAGCTAGTACTAAGATTTTAAGTAGTGCTGATGAAAAAGCAACACCAACTTCTACAGTTGTCCCCTCAGAAGTGACAGCTGAGTGGACATCGAGTGACAAGGTTAGGTACAATCAACATGCGATAATTCTAATATGAAACACGAAGGTGTTCTCATGCTTTTTGATGTATGCTGCATTGGATGAGATGACTAAGATTTGTAATTTAACTTTTTAAAACACTTTATTGAAGTGAGGTTAACATACAAAAAATCATTAGTGTTTAATACATACAACTTGAGTTTTGAAAGAAGTATGCACCCATACAAACCAATTCGATAATATCTATGTATAAAACTTATCCAAGTTTCCTCCTCATTCTTAATGCCAATTATTATTACTAATCATTGTGAGAAGAGCATCTAACTGCAGGTCAACTCCGTTAAGGTGGTATGAATAGGCTAGCGGAGGGAAAATGGAGATGTATTAGTAGAAAGGTACAAAGTTTCAGCTATATAGGAGGAATTAATCCTAGACATCTGCCATACAGGATAGCATTTGTCAATAACAACATTATCCTGTGTACTTCATAGATGTGCCTAAAAGTAGCTCTTATTTACCTGTAAGTATTTAAGTCAGCAATTCTGGCCAAATCTCCTCACTTCACTCCCTTTGCCCAGATTTGGCATACTCTACCTAGCTAAAGCTCCTGCTCAGTTTCTCTCACTCCATGACCATACATCATGTACTTAGTGATACATTAGGCCAGAAATAGTTTCTTGTCTCCATGGGTGTGTGCCATTGAGTATTAAAGTCCCACAGGATGGAACTCGAATGATGACATGAAGTGGCAAGGGCTGATCTACTTCCTCCACCCCTGAGAAGAGGAAAACCAGTTAAATATCTCCACATTCAATTCAAGAATGATTAGTTTTCTACCCTAACTACTGGCTGTGTAGAGAAACTGAACTGAAGAAAGCTTCTGATTCTTGAACTATCACATTCATCAAGATTTGCTGAAGATCTCTTTTGCTTTCTATTTGCCAGTTAGGGTCTCTGCTTGAATGCCATTTCTTACTTCAAGGAAGGGAACATAGAGTGAAGGAGAGGATGACATGTGCAAACTTATGGAGTGTTGTCCAGGAATTTGCAAACTGAACTCACCTACCATGGATATAGAGCAAAGGACGTAGACATGCCATAATCAGTTATTGTGCACTAGGAATCCTCTCCTTTTTTTTTTTTTTTTTTGGTCGGTTGTGGTACTTGAATTCTGAGCCTGGGCGCTGTCGCTCAGCTCTTCAGCTCAAGGCGAGTGCTCTACCACTTGAGCCACAGTGCCATTTTTGGTTTTCTGGTGGTTAATTGGAGATAAGAGTCTCATGGACTTGCCTGCCTGGGCTGGCTTGGAACCTCGATCCTCAGATCTCAGCCTCCTAAGCAGCTAGGATTACAGGTGTGAGCCACCATGCCCATCTTCCTCTCCTTTTTTAAAATCTTCTGTTTCCTGAAAATTAAAGTACTACTTTTCCAGATGTTAAAATAAAAAGCTCAAGTTCCTTGCTTTGCATTTATGGTCCACTGCAAGCTACTTCTAAACTTTACAACAACACCTGGTTTTAGCAATGTGATAAAGACTTGGTGTGGAGACCAAGCTGATTCATTTTATTTGTCCTGTGGCTAGTGCAGGCTCTGGCACAGAACTGGAGCCTACTACATGTTTGTTGAATGAGCGAATACATGGGCAGGTATTTGACTGTGCCTATCCCTGACATCGTTGCATTCTTGAAGATGTGTGTCCACCTGGAAATCTCTTCCTGCGCTTTCTCATTTCACTTTCATCTGGTTTAACCCAAACTGTCCAATGAAGCTCGGAGTGAGACTTTCCTAGATGCTAGAGTTCATCTCTCACTCCTGTTTCCTGCACATTCTTGAGGATATTGTTTTCATGATTCCTCCACATTCTGGACCTTCTGATATCTCTAAGGGGGACAACACTCTCTTTGACTTCTACCCATCTTTCTTTGAGAAGCTCTCACTAGCCTGAACTCTCATTCCAAACCACAATGTAGGAAGAAGAAGTATGTCAATGAGTTGATAATCAAGAAGTACCTGGAGTGAGTAGCGAGGGAGGGAAGGCTGTGGAGAGTAGGTAAGAATCAAGCAGAGTCCCGGCAGCAAGCGGATCATGAAGGAGGCAGGAAAGCAAGAGCAGGAGGAACATGAGGGCCCATGATGTCCCCCCCGCTTTTCCCTGGAGAGGTTGAAAAGAAGGCATGGCATATGGTAATGTGTATATATCATGTTTTCCTATTGGGCAGTTCACCTTCTCTTTCTCCTCCTTCTACCATTTTACTCCTTAGTTTAAGTTCATGCATATTCTTCTTCTGTATCTTCAGTAGCCTTAATCTCTTGGTCAGCTTAAGTACCTGAGTTTCCCAACGTTTTGCTTTGTTGTACACATCTGTCTGAGTTATATCTCTAGAATGATTTTTATCCTCAGTTGCTTCTGCTCCTGGTGGGAATTGGAGAGGCTTATGTTTGGAGGGATCTGGATCTGATTTCACCTTCCAGCCCTCCCATCCCATCAGGAAAACTGCCGCTATGAGTGGCACTTGCCATGTCCTCTGTCCCGGACACTGTAGGCTAGTGACCTCAGGCTGCCTGTAGGAAATGAACTGTAGGCTTGAGAGGTAGAGGCTGAGACACAAAAGGAGGAACAGCTTCAGAACAGGAGCTGGAGGAAATGACATGCTCTCAGTCTTTAGACCTGTCACAAGATGGAAATGGAAGCATTCTAAGGAGCTTCAACACTGCTGGAAGTGTGAATCTTATTTTCCTTCCTTCCTTCCTTCCTTCCTTCCTTCCTTCCTTCCTTCCTTCCTTCCTTCCTTCCTTCCTTCCTTCCTTCCTTCCTTCCTTCCTTCCTTCCTTCCTTCAATTATGAAGCAAGTGCTCCACCACTTGAGCTATGTCATCATCCCCTGTACTTTAATTTATTTTTTAGGTGGAATGTTGTTTTTTGCTTCCCCCCTCATCCCCCTCCTGCCAGGGCCAGACTAGGACTGAAATCCTCCTGCTTATACCTTCCATACAGCTAGAGTTTAGGGGTATGTCACCTTAGGGGAGTCTTTAATGACTTTTGACCTGGGCTGGACTTGCCCTATAAGCCTTTCAAGCTCCATCTCATTCTCCCAAGTAGCTGGGATTACAAGAACACACTGCAGTATTTGGCCTTGTTAAATCATTTTTGGTGCAACATTGAAAGACCATGATACTGGAGTCTCATCTTTCTCTTAACAACTCTCATACAACTCAAGGTGAACTTGTGAGGAATTCAGTTAAGAACGAAAAAAAACCCCATCTAAGTATTAAAGACTGTCCCTTAATTTTTTCATTCATTTAAGTTATTAATTAATTGGTCAATATCTGTGTTTTCATGTAACTACTTTGTACACTGCAAATCAGCCATACTGTAATAAGATCTGGAAGAGGGATGATATGAATGAATCATACTGATTTATATAAATACATCCATAGGAATCAAGTGTATAAAATCTCATATGTATGTATGCATGTAAGTAACATGTTTGTTAGAAGTTGGACTGGTTGAGGGGATGAGGGAGGGAGAGGAAAAGAAAACAATGGAGGGTGAATAATACTGAACATTGTGGCATCTGTGTATGAAAATCACAAAATGAAAGTCACTGAAAGCTATAGAATGATGGGGGATGGGAGGGTGGGAAAGAGACTAATAGAATGGGTTAACCTGAGTAAATATACGCATGTGTGTAATACCATGACAAAATACCTTTGAACAACAAATACATGTTTGAAAAAAAATAAAGGAGAGGAATGTAAAGCAGATCCTGTGTAGGTATGGGAAGAGGGGGTATAAGAGGAGTGCGTGGACTTTACATTCATATATGAATGACAATGAATGCTTTTGATTGTATGCCTCCATTAGAAAGAATGACACCCCCTCATTTGTTAGGAAGTGGAAAAATATATTAAGTGAAGTAAACCATGCCCAAAGAAACAGAGGCCCCATGGCTTCCCTTATCTGCAATAGCTAGTGTATATTTAGGACAAGCAGAAAAGGTCAAAAGCTATGTATATATGACCATATAAGATGATGCTAGTGAAATGAACCCCAAGATGGAGACATAAGAGGTTTGATCTTTCTTGCTATTGTTTTTAATGTACGTATGATGTACTGTGTGATTTTTTTTGTTTCTTTTATATGTTCATCCCCCATGGTATAACCATTGTTTTAACTGTATTTGATTCCGGTGTCCTGCATCTTGTATATACATTTTTCGAAATTGTTTTAAGGACAGAGGAGGAGGAATGAGGGAGAGTACTGGAGCAGGTAAGGTGATCAAGCATAGATACAAATGTCATAATGAAGCTCTCTAAATTGCAAATAGATGCTAATAAAAATGTCTTTGAACATGTGTTGGAGCCTAAATTATTGCATGTTTTTAAGTAAACAAAGTTTATTGTGTAAGAGTAGGAGAATCATATTGTTCTGTTACTTCTAGCGTCTTTAACTCTAAGGGTTATTTGAGAGGGGAAGAGCATTTTCACATAATCTGCATAATCAGAAATGCCTTATGGTCAGGCTGAGCTCTCAGGAGTTCCAGTGCCTGCATTTTCTGGTCTGGGTGACAGGACGAGGAAGGATTGAATGAGGCTCCCTTTGCAGATCCTCTGCATATTACTTCCTCCCTGTCACGTGTACAGGAATCATTGGCAAGAATCAACAAGCAAGACTGGACAGCTGTATGTGTCCTGGCATGGTCGGCTCTGAACAAGCCAACTACATTGATTAGAGAGCTGTTGTAGGAGTCAGAAGTGGTTGTTCTCTTGCATGGGATGGCAGCCCAGCTCTTTATCTCCATCTTGCTTACCCTTCCAAACTCAGCTTCTCTCGCCTCTCTTAGGGACCTTCTCTCAAGGCTCTGCCTATGGCATTTCCTACCCTGCCTTCATTAACCATCTTTGGGGCTCTGTACACCTGACCACATGATCATATAAGGTTGAAATACTTTGTCCTTCACTAAATCTGATGTTCTTTGGATCAACACATGTGACATTAACTGACATACCTCACTTTCAGGATCTTGGAGTTGGAAAGTCATTAATGCATAACATTGAATCAAATTCTGACAGTATGAATATCTCATAGAGATCTCAACTGACATGATTACATTTAATTTCAAAAATACTAATAAAGCATTAAAAGCATCACAGGATTTAATCTTCGTTTGAAATATAAATACATGGAATGTGGAATGTATGACAGTGTTTTCAGACCTTTTAGTTTTCACTTTCCTTTTTCTTCTACACACGGAGATGAGTGGTGGAATAAATAAATAGTATGGCTTTGTATCCATGAGGATTATAACCCCACTGGATAGCATTGACCTTAACAGGTAGCTCTATTTTTAGCACATTTCTTGTGCCTTCTTCTCATTAGTCCTTTGGGATCAATGATGGAAAAAAAAGGAATTTAGAAAGCCGACTTACCCAGTATCACATCTACTTTTTAAGAATAACATAATTTTGTACCCAGGTCGATGTAATGCCAGATCTAGCTCTTAACTGATGACTGTTACAGCTTCATTTCTGGCACTAGGTAAACTCTTGCAAAAACAAAGTGAATTAATTCATGTAAGCTAATGGACGATAATTCCATGCATGGCATTCATCATAGACTTGTATTTCTCTGAGCTCTTGTTGCTATGCCAAGCTGGTCCTTATATAATTTTAGGACAAGTACATGACATTTTATTTTGCAGTGTGTAGTTATAAGCATACATACATAGAAAGAGACAGAGATAGAGATAGAGAGAGTATAAAAGTGAACACTTGATTTCCCTTTAGCCTTGACCCTTGGGGATACAGGGATTATTGTCCGGTGAGGGTTGGGGGGAGGTTAGTATAATAGAGTCTTCATCTCTGAGTCATTAGTACTAAATCCAATCTAGGATAATTGACTCAAGTAGTTATTTTATGGCTACTCAGTGTATTTCAAATGCATTTCTTTATGAGAAGTACATTCATGCTCTCTGTGGTAGATTTCCAGGAACATATCAACTGAAACATCTATGTCTTTTAAGAGGGATTTTTAAAAAAGTTGATAGTTATATCTGAAATTCTTTTTGCTAATCTGTACTTGAAATATGGAAAAATTCTTACCCTCTCCTGCTGTGATATCAAGAAGTGCTAAGCCATTGACAAAACACCATGTGAACAGAGAGGGTCATCTACATCTACAAATTCAAAGGGATAGCTGGAGAAATTGGCCATGCATCTCTATATAACTAATGAAATTGCTTACAAAAGAGAAATTGATGAGATGATATGTCAACCATCTGCAATAACAGGAGGATAGGTGAACTTCTGGGGATGCTGCATAGTGTAAGAGTCAAGGGCAAGGACTGGAGCCAGGCTGTTGAGCAAGCATGCCGCTTTCCAGCTGTGCAACCATGGGTAAGGTATGTGGTCTTTGCATCTCTAAAATGTGGAGCGAGGTAGCATCTACCTCATAGAGCTTTTGTGATTAGTACATGAGTAAATACATATATAGATATATTATATGTATGCATTTATGTACATATATACACAGTACATATGTATATGTCTACATATATATGCATATACATACATATACATATACATGCATATATGTGTATTCTCACACACACATACTTAGGATAGTGTTTGGCACTTATAACCACTGGATTTTATTACTAGAACATGCATATATGTGTATTCTTACACACACATACTTAGGATAGTGTTTGGCACTTATAACCACTGGATTTTATTACTAGAACAAAACATAAGAAACCACGTTTCACAATTCATGTAAAACAGCTCCTAAAAACTGTATTTCAATTCTTTAAAGGGATGTAGGAATTTTTCTGTGTCTATTTAATTTGACCTTATCTGGGATACCAGGCATCTAGCAAGTTGCCAGGGATACAAAGAGGAAAAAGTCATCATCTGTATCTAATAGGAATTTATTATCTAGGGAAAGGCAGATATGTGTAACAGTGTTTCTCAATTCCTGAGCTAAGTGTTGGAGTGGAGCTGTCAGGAGATGTTATGAGCACTTGAAGAAAAGATTGAGGAGTTCTCGCTAGAAGAACTGCTTCAAGAAAGAGATGCTCAGCTGAGTCTGGAAGAAAGAGTAGAACCGAATCCAGCAGCAATCAGGACTTGGTGATGGATCTCTTTTGTGGAAGATGATGTATCTGTGTTGGGCCTAGGGGATTGCACAGACTATTACAAAATAATGACAATACCTTCTAATCAACTGCAACTTGCTAAGTCTCTTTACTAGATATCCTGAAAAGGGTAGAGAGAAAAGGGAGTTAAGAGAAAGAAAAAGGGCAAGGAGAGAAAATTAAAAAGAAGAGAAAAAGGAAAGGGTCTAATTTCCCCACAGGTAAAGTTAAGCCTACTGCTTCCCATGCAATATCCTATTTGAAAGCAATAACATCCCAGAGGCTTATTTTAGTAAATTAATCAGACACATGGAAGCCAAGGAATGAAGCTCTGTCTTTCATAGTTACGAAGGAAAGAACTTTATTTAGGGCTAATTCCTCCCAGGAAACAAGGCTCTTTGAACAGAGTTCTGCCTGACATCCAGATTCGTCCCTCAATAGGTAATATACAGACATTTTCCACTGCAGTTTGCCCAGTTCTACTTCACTGGGCATTGGGGAAATTCATCTAAAGCTGCAAAAAAGGACTCGAAATGTTTGCATCATATTAATAAAAACAGGAAACCAAGGAAGCTGCCAACTGGCAGCGGAGTGTGTTTTGGTGGTTTGATAAGGCTACTAAAGAGTTTATGATGTGACAGATGTTTCACTACACTATTGTGAAATGAATAGATTATGAGAAGTAATTAGATGTACATTGGAATCAATGCTGTTATCATCGAGGCCTTCGGGCGATGCACTAGATGAGAGCCCTGGCAGCAGGTGGTCCAATGGCTCCGAGACAGGAAGACACACCGCAGGAGACTGAGTGACAGGTTTCACAGATCCAGGGGGTGAGAGATCTGAGCTGGGGCTTGCATTTGTAATCTTTACTCATGTATAAATAATAACAACTCCAACCGTTGACTTCATATGCTATGTCATCGCCTCCGTTACCCGCATACAGGCCTAGTGCCGGGGCCCAAGCCCACAAAGTTATTCTCGGCTTGACTGTTCTCAAATATGCATATGTATGTTTGATTGTAACTGACAGCTCCATCACTTTTTTTTTTTTTTGAGAGACGATTTTTATAGCTAATCATCTGATGATTACATTTATTTTTAATGCCTGGCATCCAGGCGCCATTGTACAACACTTCCTATAGGTTGCAGATCAGAGGCTGTAAAGTACTTTCACTCACTGCCTTTCATCAGGAAGGCGAATTCTTCTCTCTGGCTCCATGACTCACATTTAAAGGGACACATTTGCCTCTCTGCTCCGCGAAATCCCTTTGCAGGGGACTTGGCAGGGTCGCCCTCCATGCTCGAAGCAACCATATGGAGCCTGCTGCTTTCAAGAGGAGGTTTTTGGTTTCTGCCAGTTTCCAGGGTCAGCCATTAGTACACTGGGGAACGTTGAAGTTTCCATCCCAGGGTAAAGAGAAAGGAAAGGAATGGGTGATTAGGGGAATTAAGTAACTGATTTCTCTGTGTACATCTGCTACCCCACAGGAAGAGAAAATAGCTACTCAAATCATTTAGTAACTCCTCTCTGCTTAAAACAGCAAAGGGATTTAGGTTGGGGGGGGGGGCGGGGAGGAATTCGGAGCTTTCTTAAATGATATCAAGATAATATGTAGCTCTGATGTTTAAAGCTTTCTTTGTAGAAAGTAAGTAGCCTATGCAGATCTACTTCCTGTATAATTGTAAGATTTTAATGCCCTGGAGTAGATATTTGGCTAATTTCATATTTTTAGGAAATACCATTGAAACCATGAAATTCTTATTAGTTGTTGCTGTGAATATGAAGTTAACAATCATGCCACAACCCAATTGTGTATGCATGTGCATACATGTGTTTGCTTATATATGCATGCTTTGCATGGTATTCTGTGTGCTCCTATAGTAAACTAGATATGTTGTTGGGCAGGTATATTTTGGGTGCTTTCTTTGATGTAAATACAGGTTATATATATCAAACTTCCTAAAAAAGAATGAACAGCAACAAATATAGTGAAATGATACCTATATTCACACCCTTCCTCAAAGTAAAGTCTACTTGTTAGTGGCCTTAATTAAGTCATATTTTGGCATAATCTATCTAAAAAACAAATTCTCTGATGATAAGATTTCTTCTTGCTTAATAATCTCCTTATGTGCTGGAAACATGACATAAGTGGTAGAGCTCTTGCAAAACAAGCAAAAGGCTCTGACTTCAAGCCTTAGTACTGGCAAAAGAGACTCTTAAAATTCTGCTGAATTAAAGAGTAGAAAAAATTACATATTCCACACATTTTATGTTAAGCTAAGGATGATACAGACCTAATGCATGAAACACAGAGTTTTCGCATTTCAAAGATCTGCTATATGGTGTATCTATGTCTGGGGAATTGCGTATCTATGTCTGGGGATCTCTAGAGTTAAATCACAGCTCCTCTGATTCTGATGGGGCTCATGGCTGGTCAATCAAGACTTCCTAGGAGGGCAATAAATCTCAGCCCTTCATAGATAACAGGGCCATGTCAAAGGGCCATGAGGAAGAAACTGAAGATGAAGGCTCTGTACATGCATTAGCATGAACTTTCAGTACCAGAAGCAACTACTCATAAGAATAGCCTGCCTTACAGATGCTCCTGACTAATACTCATGATGGCTTTAGAAGATGGATTTTGCAATTATCCCCATTTGATACACAAGAATTCTAGAATTCAGTAGGTTGAGAAATTGGCCCAAATATCCCAGGAATGGCAAAATATAGATTTTTAAACCAACTCTCTGATTCCAAAGCTCACATGCTATGTCACTATATTTCAAATCTTTTTCTTTGAGTCATTTGCTTTTGTCTAGGGGACACAATGTCAGTTAGGTCCCAAATAAAATGGGGACGGTTTTCAGTGCCATATTTAGCTTATAAACTTTTAAGTAAACACATTGGGTGGTATGCAAGTATATATAAATGTATTAAATGTATAAGGTAGTATTAATTCCTTAGAAAAACAAAGAAAAAGTTCAACAAAATAATCACCGGGAAGCAGGTACTTGCAAGGGGTGAGGAGGGGTTCAGGGGAAAGATGTAGATGAATGAAAAGAAAAGAGGAGAATGTAATCAAAAGTTCATTACATATCCTACAAAATTAGGAAGAATGAGAGAAAGGGCGAATAGGGGAAGGAGGTGAGGTTGTTGAAAAGGGTGACATTAATCAAGGAGCATTGTACTAACAAATTGCATTGCTTAATGGCAGCTCCTTTGTACAGCTACTTAAAGATAATAAAAATAAGAAAAATTATATAATTTTTCCTATTATTTAATGGAATAAAATCACTTTTACAAACTAAGGTTTCCCAATATATGTGTTTCCATTTGTGCGGTGTTGGGTGGGCTAAACCAGTATGGTTTCCAGTGATTATGCATTGTTCTGTCTCTATCACTTACTAAATTCACAACAAGATCACCAGATGATTTAAGACATTCATGTGCATATTAAAACCTGAGAACCATTATTTCAGGCTAGCAATGCATGCACATTTCCAAGGGCAGAAAGATACACCTGTGTTGGGAGAGACTTGACTGTCAGAAAGTTTGAACTAAACTTTGTCTCCTAATAACTTTTATATTTACATTCAAACTCTGTGTTGGGGCTTTGAAATACTGAGTTTGGAAAATTGACACCAAAGTTCATCTGGGAAAATAAATGAACAATACTTATGGAATCACCTAGAAAGAAAAACTACTAGATATGAAAATGTACTCCAAGTCTCTATAATTAAAATGTTAGATAGGCATGTAAGAAGTAAAAGCAACAAAGAAATTAGAAAGAACACCCAGAAATAGACCCAGGTACATAAAAAAAGTGTATATTAAAGGTAATAGATGAAATAACTTGAACAAAGATAAACTGTATAAATAATGGTACTCAGTAAACATTTATGAGTAAATGAAATATATGCATATTATAAGAATCAATTCCAAGTCTTCCAAAGCCATGTAGTATATCAAACAAATTCATAGTAGTATTTGAGAATACACCCCTGGGAGGGATTGATGCAGTTCCAATGGGATCCTTGGTTGATTATTAAGGATGGGGTGTTATCAATGGAATTCTATGCCTCCATCAGAAAGAATGACATTGCCCCATTTGTTAGGAAATGGAAAGGCTTGGAAAAATTATATTGTGAAGTAAGCCAGGCCCAAAGAAACATAGGTCCCATGGTTTCCCTAGTTATTTGCAATAACTAGTATATGTCTGAGTCAAGCAGAAAAGGTCAGATAAGGTGATGTTAGGGAAATGAACCCTAAGATATATATTCAATTTTTTTTCTTTCATGCGATTGTTTCTAACACATTTATAAGATTATTTCTTTGTTGCTTTGTATGTCCCTCCCCCACAGTATAACCCCTGCTTTCACTGTATCTGATGTCGGTATAATTTGTGGAGGGGAAGGGGAAAAACAAATCGTTTAAATAGGGATACAGGTGGACCCGTTGCAACAATGAGACGTACAAGTCGTTATGTCAAAAACGAACTTTACAACTTTGGTGGTGGGGGGGAAGGATGAGGTGGGGGGGGGGGCGGAGGGAGGATGGGATGGGAAGGGGAAACAAAGAGGAGGCAATAATGCTTGATAAGAAATGTACTCATTATCTTGCCCATGTAATTGTAACCCCTCTGTACAGTATTTTCACAATAAAAAAAAGAATGGGGTGTTATGAAAAGAGCAAGATGAGCCTTTCCTCTTACTCTGGCTTCCTAATCTCAGCATGATCAGCTTCTCGCACTCACCACTGAGGCCACTCTGATGCCATCTGCCATGACTTCTTTGCCAGTGCTGTGTCCTTGAAACTCTAGAACTATGAGCTAAACAAATCTCTACAAAGTTATCCAGCCTCAGATAGTTTGTCATACTCAGACGATTACATTGAAATCTTGGGATTTTTTTCACTCGAGTTAAGTTGTTTTCTCCTTTGTTTCTAAAATTTGACACTTATTAAGCAGGCTCATAAAATTCCAAAGGAGCCTTTTTTTTTCTCATGTTGAGGTGTTGACTTAAATACGTCAGAAGTGACTGCTGAGCTTCTCATATCATTAGCTTCCAACACACTGTTTCTCCTATTCCACATCGATAGCTGAGGGGATACGGGTCCTTCCTGTAAAAATCTTATGTTCATTCCCATTACATTTTTTTCCTACTTGAGTTTACAGCATTGCTATAGCCTATTGAGTCTTTTAAAAATTCTGAAGCTGTCACCAACTCTATGAGCCATTGTGCCACCAATAAATTTGTTGAGTAAGCCTCCTGTATCTTTATCTGAGCCCCAGATAAAACTGCTGAACAAAACTAAGGCTCTTCTGAATCACCATCAATTATTAAGTAGACATCTTTCTCATCACACAAATTATTACTGACTATAGTCACACAGTATCTGCATCCTGCCAAGTGTGCTCCATTTTGCTCGCCAGGTTAGAAGGGAGAAGCTGTCAAACAAAGTTTGAGGTTCAGAGCCTTCTTACCGCAGTTCTGTGAATGAAAGCCCTGCCTTTATTGTGTGGCTGAGAAGTGTCTCTCACAGTAGCATGTATTACAGAGGTCAATTCAAGTCTGGCTTCATTTCTGTTCTGGCTGGCTCAAGTCTGATCATGGAAAAACTGCCAACATGTCACTCCAAGTGGCATCTAGAGAAAACTGGGACACAGAAAGCCAACAAGGTATTTTCTGTTATAACTTCGGTCCACAACCTAAAGTGACAGGAGGAAATGAGTGGGTCATTTGTATACAAGTAATTTATGCTTCTATTCAGGAAAGATGAGCTCTAAAAATAAGATAGATCTTTTGAGGCTGCTTAAATGAGTACATTCCATATTATTAGTCCAAAGGAGAGAAAAGATGATCAAACTTATCAATGTGAATACTGTTTAATGATTTTATTCATAGAGTAACCTTAAATGATTGCAAGGAGCATCTGCTACAGTTTATGAAGGCTTTGACTTTATTTGGGGGATAGTAGACTACTTCCTAAATCTTAAGAAAAGCGGGGGGTGGGGTGAATCTAGCATGAAAACCTTTAAAGTCACTTGAAATAACCAGCTTTCCTTAAAGACATACGTGCTATCATCCACAGCATGGGATTCAGACTTCTGGCAAGTGTATTTTCATTTACATTATATTAGTTGTTAAAAAGGCTTAATTGTGGCATTTCTATATATGTAAACAAGGTACCCTAAACATATTCACCAATCCTCCATTCCCATTGTTGAAAACAATTTCAACAGTTTTCATCATTATATTTTTTATAATAAGTTTTTATTGTGAAATAAAGAGGGGTTACAGTTACATGAGCAAGGTAATGACTACATTTCTTATCAAGCATTGTTGCCTCCTCCGTCATCATTATATTTTTTTATACACGTGTGTAAATGATTTGAATCATATTCACCCTTCATACCTCCTCCTTTCCCTTTCCCCCATTGCTGGTCCTATCCTAAAACAGAACTGTTTTTATGATCTTGTTATTCATTTGCTTAAGGTCCAGATTCTACATATGGGAAAGATGTGATATTTGTCCTTATTCTGGCCTCTTTGTTAACATAATGATCTCTACTTCCATTTGTTTTCCTGCAAATGACATAGTTTCATTCATTATCACTGAATAATACTCCATTTTGTATATGTCCCACATTCTCTTTATCCATTCATTGGTCAATAGGGACCTAGGTAGCATCATTATTGTGAATAGTACTATTACCTATAAACATGAATGACAGGTATCTCTATTGTATGCTGACCTATATTCTGCTAAAACTGAAACTCATACAAGGCTTACATTATACTTTTGTATTAAACTGAAAGCAGTCATTTTCTTACCCAAACCAAGGTATGTACAAACAAAGGAATCCATCTATATTTGGGGCAAACCTGCATCTCAGCTTGGCACTTCATTTTAACACATCAAACACCAGCCAAAGGAGATGCTTACGAAATTGAGTAACTAATGAATTGCTTTCCTGAAGAAAAGTTGTTGAATCTTCTTATAATCCAAGCCATGGTCCTAGAAACCTTTTTCAGTATCTATAGAGTTCCTATACATGGTAAAACATGCCAAGAGTACCTTAACATTTTGTTTGCATAGCTACTTGCCATGATTATTTTATTTTGCCAACTCAATCAGGTTGAATAAAAGCCATATCTCTATGTAAAAGGCTCTTGCTTCTTAATTTTTCCACATATCAGCATTTTACATATGGAAAAGTGTTCCTGATTGCAAGTATCTTGGTCTGACCTCATTTGTGGTTCTTCAAAGCTGATAGTCATTCACTCAGAAAATATTTGAATTTCTCTTCATCTTGTGGAGATCTGTTTTTGTTGTGTAATTAAGGTGGCCTATAGCCAAACAAACATCCCAACTGACTCTCATGAGAATTAATAAGCATAATTTTCCAATGACTTGGGATTAGTGGCAGTTTTTGAAGAATTGGTCTTAAGCTTAATAATGAAAATGTTGGAGTGTAACTGGATTACAATACTAAATGACCCAAGAGAATAAAGGAAGACCACATAACCCTAAGCTATATGTCACTTGTGGGTTATGACACCTACATTTTAAAATATAAAATACTGTAGTTATAATGATAAAATTATAAAATGAGTTCTCATGAACTTCATTATTTTATTTTTCAAACCAATGTGCTCAGATATAACAGAACAAATTTCACAGACTTGTAAGTTTACAGAGTAATGATTAAAATAATATTGTTGTGAAACTAGGATGTACTTGTTCATATAAAGTTCATTTAGAAATGTTCTCCCTGGCCCCTTTTACACCTATGACATATGTTATAAAAGTATAAAATATATAGATGTATGTGATTTAGAATTAATTCTAAGTATTGAATGATATACTTCCAATTCTGCCCCATTTAGGAAGAGAAATTCAATAAATGGGCTTTCACAACTACAGATGAACTATGCCAAAGAAGACTACTTTTCAAAGTATAATCGAAGCTCTAAAAATTATAATAAAGTTATAAGCCATATGCCTGGAACCAATGGATTTCTTTTCACCTTTGACTCAGGATAAAAAAAACAAAAAAGAGAGAGAGGCGGTTTCCGTCACACCATACTTAATCCAATTTGCTTTGGGTTTAATCTCCAAAACAAGGCTGGTCTGCTAATTCCCAATTATAATGGCACATGTAATCAGGGTCCTCATTAACAAAGACTGACTATATTGTCTATTAGGAATGAAAATTTGAAATGCAAATTCAGCAAATCAAAACATTAAATGAGCTTCTACCCAAGATGTGCGGAGCTCCTGCCAGGGCAGACCATGCTGGCCAACACCTGCCCTGGATTTCCCCTCCAGCTTTGGTCGCCTTCAGTTCCAGTCTTTGCCTCCTAATTGACCTGCTTATGATCTTTCCAACAATTAACATATGCTTATTAGTAATGGCTGGTTAAAGATTTCAACTGCTGCAGTTTACAAGTCTAATAGAGATGGCACACCACAGGAAAGATGATGCCTCTCATCAGCAAAGTTACGATGATAAGAGTATGTGTGGTAGAACCACATGATTTTCCACACTGCCTCTAGTATGGATATTGGTACTAAAATGATACTTAGAAATCACACATGACTTCCAGTATCATATTCATCATATTTTCTGAATACTTCCCTTTGAGCAAGTAATTTCTAGCAGGTTTTAGGGAGAAGGGAAATTAAAAGAGCTTTTCTAACTGGGTGAGTAGCTAATGCCGTTGGGTTTATCTTGAATCTGGATCTTATGGCTAAAGAATGAAACAGGAAATCTGTGATGACTGCGCCTTTACAGAATTAAGTCCAGAGTTTATATTCATCTCATCAAAATAGTCCCTCTAGTTAGCACCACCCCACTTGTGAAGGTTGGGATATTGGAGTAGCTTCTATGTAGTTTGATGGGACTAATATTCTATTTATTCTGAAGTAGGTCCTCTGTGTGTGTGTATGTGTGTGTGTGTGTGTGTGTCTGCACGTGTGTATGCGTGTGTGTGTGTATACCAGTACTGGGGCTTGAACTCAGGGTCTGGGCACTGTTTTTGTTTTTGTGGTTTGGCTTGGCTTTTTTGTTCAAGGCTGGTACTCTACCACTTGATCTACACCTCTATATCCAGCTTTTTTTCTAGTTAATTGGAGATAAGTGGCTGATAAACTTTTCTACCTGTGTAGGTTTCAAACTACAATCTTTAGATCTTAGCCTCATGAGAGTCTAGATTTACAGGTGTAAGCCACCAGCACCCAGCTGAAGTAGCTCTTTTTATTCAAAACTAATATTTAGTCAATTGCAAATATCAGTATTCATAATTTCTTACTGACTAGATATTAGTATTCTGTCAATTTCTTACTAGGAGGCTGCTAGATCTTGATCATATACCTTAGTGCTCATTGATCAGTTCATACTTAAATCACCATTGATTATCACTGCTTCTACCAAGAGTAAAAGACCTTTTTAGTCCTGCATTTCAGAAGGCCTTGGTCTATCACTTATTAACAACAGGATCTTAGCCAACTTGACAGATTTTCTATTACCAGGAAACAAAATGGTTTTCTAGAACATGGTATAAGTGAATTCTCTGCTCAGAGTCTCCTTGTGCAAAATCAAAGTGTTAGCCAGAATGATAGGTCTTAGGTTTAGGGTCTTTTTCCAAGCTCATTAGCTATAAGCTTCCTTTTAGCTGTAAGGTTGAGATTTCTTCATAAATGTTCCTTTTATAACCAGCCCAGTTTCTAACATATGGTCCTTTGTTCCTCTTGAAATCAGTCTTAGTCTTCTGACATTCAGTTACTGTGAGTGAAGCCTATAGTAGAATTGAGATGTGGATAGTAAAGCTATTTATTATCTTATAATGGCTATTTTCTGCTGTCAGTGAAATTATTCCAGGTATCATCCTATTTGAGGATATTTCCTTATGGCTGCAGTTACTAAAATGTTAACTTTTATATAGACTTACCTAGTTATATTTTGATAATATCAGATTTCATCCTCCTTTGTAATGTAAGAGATTAGTTATCCAAAAGATTACAATGTCCTGGGTCTATGTTTAAAAAATTTGGATTCCCTATAAGTCTGCCTGATGGAGAGTAAGACTCTAGCTCTGTTCCTGAATTCTGTGCTACTTTCCTGAATTTTGTAGTCTCTTCTTAGAGTCACATGGACATATTGCTAGGAAAGGTATACTTGATATATTAAGGTACATTTGCTTCAATGAATTTTAAGTTTAAGAATTAATACTTCTAACACTTACCACAGTTAATTAGCATTCAATAAATGTTCAGAAAGTATTATCATGATTATTGTAACTTTTTACGTCTGATATAAACTGGGTTGCATTTTATTATACAGTTTAATATTGATCTTTTACTGTTGTGTTAATTTTAATAGTATACATATACATACATATATATTAAATAAAAGTAATACTAGTATAGTGTAGTATATCTCATAAAACTAGTAAATCATTAGTATCTACCTGAGAATTACTGCTCTTAACTTTTAATTTTAATTGACTTTATGTTTAATTTATGAATGCTCAAAATATTATAAAGTAAAAAAGAGAAATGCAACCTCATAAATCAATGTATTCTGAGTTGTCAGTTTTATTTCAATATTGATTTAGTGCCTAGGCGGATAGGATATCCTAACAGGTATAAAATATGGAGTCATCACTTGCTATAATAAGAGTCACAACTAACCAGGCACTGATGGCTCATGACTATAATCCTAGCTATTCAGGAGGCTAAATCTAAGGATTGTAATTTGAAGGCAGCCTGAGCAGAAAAGAGCCTGTGAGACTCTTATCTCCAGTTAACCACTCAAGAATGGGAGAGAGAGCGAGCTGTGGTTTAAGGTGGTAGAACACTAGCCTTGAGAAAAAGAGCTCAGAGAGAGTACTCAGACCTGAGTGCAAGTCCCAATACTGACAAACTAAAGAACATCCTTTAATTATTCTCCATGGTGAAAGAAATAATCCATATTGATGAATTAGACTTTTGATGTATATGTGTTAGATCTGGGGCTTGAACTCAGGGCCTCATGTTCTTGTTTTCATTCACTACTGGTGCTTAAGCACCTGTGCCAAGCCTCTAGTTCCTAAACCAAGATTTTATTTTAATGTATGCCACATTTTTATAGCTACTTGTATTATTAATGTGGAAAGGACTAGTGAACCTTCATAATAAAACTTGTAATCAATATGAATTACAGACATTTTTGTATATTGCATTATACTTGCTTTCTAATATAAAGTAGAAAATTAACCTTAGCAGTAACTAGGTTTGGTAATTAAACAGGAGACTGTATAAATAAAGGTATTAAAAGGAGTTTAGTTTTACTGATAAGATTGTTTCAATATTATGTTCTTGTGAGTAAAATTTAAAATTCATTTTAGAAGAAGTAGAGTATAAACCATCTAATAAATAAAAGAGATTCTGGAGTCAAAATAAGTTTCTCTTTTGGCTCTAACATTGGCCAAATTAGACAATGAACAAAGGCACACAAAGCATTTCTTTTCCTGTTAGGAAATGATCAACAAATATTAGTTATACTCATGGAACAATGATTATAATGACAAAGATATTATTAGTACTATGCTGTGATATGAAGTAATCATTTACCTTTATAAATAAAATAATTTATTTTACATATTAGCCAGGCGCTGGTGACTCATGCCTGTAATCCTAGCTACTCAGGAGGCTGAGATCTGAGGATCATGGTTCAAAGCCAGCCTGGGCAGGAATCTCCAATAAACCACCAGAAAACTGAAAGTGGTGCTATGGCTCAAGTGGTAGAGCATTAGCCTTGAGCTGAAGAGCTGAGGGACAGCGCCCAGGCCCAGAGTTCAAGCCCCACAACTGACCAAAAAAAATATTCCTAGTGGGCTGGGAAGGTGGCTCAGTGGTAGAGTGCTTGCCTTGCATGCATGAGACCCTAGGTTTGATTCCTTAGCACCACACAAACAGAAAAAAAAGTCAGAAGTGTTGCTGTGGCTCAAGTGGTAGAGTGCTAGCCTTGAGGTGAAGAGCTGAGGGACAGCACCCAGGCCCAGAGTTCAGGCCCCACGACCAGACCTCCCCCCCAATATATATATATATATATATATATATATATATATATATATATATATATTTCTAATACCATTTTGTTAACTTTATTTCTTTAATTTTTGAATGCTTATTGTCTGCCATACATGTTTTCAAGCATTACTTAAATGTTGCCTATTTGTCAGAACAGCTCAGTAAAATAGGGCTAATTTAAGGTTCATTTTACAGATAAGTATTTATCTAAGAATTAAATGACTGGCGCAAAGTCAGAGATAAAAGCAGAAATCTTCTTTATCGGCCTTTATTGGGTTATCCCACTATTCTTTCTGTAAAATGTCAACTGGCTGGCAAACATAGTATGCTGTATGTACAATCTGGTAGAAGGCTCCCCTGCTCTTTGACTGCCTGTGACATGTTGTAGCTCCTGGCTGTGGGATGTTTTCCAACAGTTAGGTGGTTTGTCCTCAAATATGCTACAGTATCTACACTTGTCAATACTAGCACACTAATGAGCTGTTGGTACTTAAATATTACAGAAACCATTACAATACAAGAAAGTGCAAAAATAATTTCCATTAAAACCAAGCCATTTTTTTTCATTTCTTTTTCTTTTTCTCTTCTGGGCCTGGGCACTGTCCCTCAGCTCTTCAGCTCAAAGCCAGTACTCTACCACTTGAGCCACAGCACCTCTTCCCCAAGCCAATTAAAAAAAGTACATACATAATTTGTTATTCATTGAATATATAGATTGCATCATAATAAGACAATAACCTATAGAAAGCACACTTTTCAGACTAAGTACATGAGAATATACTCACTCAGTTTGGTAGAATAACAGGTTACACAACAATGTAGGTAATATAGCTCTTTTAAATGAGACACACAGGCACATACTTGTTCTTCCCTTCCTATTTCGTCTACTCTCTTCCTCTTCTTCTTCCTTTTTCCTTCTCCTTCCTTCTCTTTCCTTTCTGACCTCTTGCCCACCTTCGCTCTCAGTATATTCAAATGATAATAACTATTTAGCTATCGTTGCCTGGAGAAGAGATTATGTGTGATTATTGCTTCTGGTTTATCTTTTCTTGCTCTTCTCCAATTTTATGCAATAAAATAAATTGTTTTCAAAATACAAGAAGTGCCCAGAAATAAGAGTTTTGCCATTCTTCATTTCTGGCTGACTTTTGACCTTTCTTTCTATGGGATGATTTAGCTTCTCAGTTTCCTTTTGCATATTAAAAGCATGATCAGTCCATGTTTATCTGACCACAATGTCACCTGTTAAAGCGAGTTTTTTTTTAAAACAAACATTTGGAGGTCTGACAAAAATATAAAAACTGGAGAAAACATCACAAAACTTTAGAAAAAGTATACACTCAGATGGTCTATGGATTCCCCTGCTACTTTAAAGAACCCTTAGAGCTAAAGGGGTGGCTGAAGTGATAGCGTGCTTATCTGGTAATTGCCTAGAGTTCAAACCCCAGTACTGCCAAAAAAGTAAATAAGTAAACAAATAAAGAACTGTAATGGGAAGTTTCATATGCCTTGTGGAGATGATTTGGACAAGATAAGAGAAATACTCAGCAACAGACCTATTCTCTAAGATATGAATTGGTATCATGCCCAAGAAGGATGGATTAAAGCACATATAGTACTTCATGTATCATTCCTATATTTTCCTGCTTTCACCAACGTTTGCAATTTATAAACCTATCACTAATTCTCCGCATGAGATAAGATGCCACCATATATGAGACTATAGCAAACTGGACTTTCTTCTTGTGGTTGAAGTAATAACAAATTCCCTATGGAGTCTAGGAGATAAAAATAAGCTAATTTATACAGTACATATTTATGTAGAACACAGCACAGATAATCACCTAGGTATCTAACAAGAAACATTAGAAACATCCACCTGGAAATATTTTCAGAAAAGTATTATTTCTTTCTGTATTCTTGTAACCCCAAACAGAGAAGTATGAAGAGTGAATGAGTGATATGTGGCAAATAGTATTTATTTACTTCTCTGCATCTCTGAAGGTAAGGGATGATTTCTTATTCTCCTCAAAGTACCTGACTGCTAAGTAGGGAAAATTCACTCCATCAAGGTTTTCTAACTAACTGATCTAATGAAAAGCTAGGAGCAAGATGAATGTCAAATGTGAAGTATTAGTCATGTGTAATAGGCCTATCATTGTACTGGGAATTAGATGTTTATACTAAAAATAGATGAACTAGATATCTAGAATATAATAATGGATTCTAGTCAGGGCATAGTAGTGTTTATCTGACGGTGAACATGTAAACAGAGAAGGAGAGAGCTACTATTACTTATTGCTTCCCTAGAGTTGGTTTTATATGTAGAAATTAAACTGACAACACCATGAGCAGACCAGATAGTTGGAAGTTCTAATATAATCCAGCCACAGAAGCAGCAGCTGTGGGATACCCAGTGAAACCTAAAAATACCACAAATGGGACCCAATTATTTAGCCACAGGGATTTGAAGTCGTCAAATCTTAGGGTCAAGTACAATTAAACCACACATAGGAAGACATGGCTGACTTTGTCAAGGACAGGCAAGATGAAAAGCAATAAATAATCTGTCAGACCTACAAATGTCACACATGTACACACATCCCCTACACTCTTGTTCATGTGACATCTTTGGGTACTGAAGACAATGCATAAATATTGTGAAAACTGATATTTCTGAAAGTCTTCGCTCCGCATGTTTTCAACTGTACTTTCTGCTCACTTATGAAGGAATGCACTTCTTTCTTGGCTTTCTAGTACTGTTTTAATTGCTCCACATTGTCTTTGTGAAAGTGCTGGCATTAGTCCTTCATGGAGTTTTTGGAATCTTCTCTTCCCTTTTCTTTGCTCCTACATTCATTTGTGTAATAGGTCTCTTTTGCTTGAAGAATTTTTAATCTCGGCCTCTTACCTCTTTCTACAGAATCATGATCAGTTCCATGCTACCACAATCCTCCAGCATTTGGCATACTACCCAGCACCTAGTCTTGTTTAAGGTATAATGACTTGCTGGTATAATTCATCTCTTTCTATTTTCCCCCCATTGCTATAATCCTTTTAATAGCTTGTTTAGATGCATGTGATGAGTTACCTACTCTCTGTCTATACTCTTGCCTCAGCCCATTCATCTTTCTTATTGAGGTCAGTGTGATCTTCTTCAAAATGCAAATTTGATCCTGTCACCCTCTGATTAAAATCCTTCTACAAATTTCCATTCTCTTTAGGAGAAAATTCAAACTTTATAGGAATGGCATTTAAGGTACTGCATGATCCAGTCACTATTTCTTTTCGTTGTCCATCATTTTGTTTATTTCCTTTCTTCTCCGCTCCCTTTCTCTATCTCACTCAGAGACACGTGGGTCAGCCACACTGAACAAACTGCAGCTCTCAGCGCTTTCTTCATGCTTTTGGTTTAGCTGAGTTGTCTTCCTAGACCTCAAGGCCCTTTTTTTTTTCGATGAGTCTGAAGATCATTTGTTCATTTTCAAAACTTAGTTTAAGCCTTATCTGTTCTTTGAGGCACACCCTCATCCTCAGGACAATACTTATCTCCTGTGTATCTTGGGTTTCTATCATAGCATTTATAGTATCAGTTTCCCTCTCTCTTTTATTTCCTCTGGCTTGCAATAACTGTTTCATTCATTCACAGACAGCTTCCTCTGGCTTACTTCTGAGTCATGTGATCAAACACTCCGTGAATTGATTTTGTACCGTAGTGCCTCATAGATAAATAAATAAATAAATGTGCGAAGTAATTCAAGATTATTTATTTCTAGATAATGATTATTTTGCTGAGGTAAAATTTAAGAATGTAGACAAAGATAATGCCTAATATAAGGTAGGATTATTTTGTGTACAGTAGTTGCTGACTACTGTTCCTTTCTGATAAAGTTGAGATTAACTTTTTCAATAATCTCCTGAAAATGTAACACTTTTCTAAAAGGCACAAGTGAATTCCAAATGGGACCAGTAACTTTTGTTGTTTGGGCTCTAACACGAGGAATTTAGCCTTACACTAATACATAGAATACATGGGATAGCTGCCTAACTAATTACATTGAGTACACCACAGAGAACTACTCTAAGAAAGAGTGAACTGTACCATATAAGAACTGGAAACCACTGGCTTTTGTTCTCTAATGCTAACGACAAAAAATTTGTAGTTTCGATCTGTGTTCTCACAAAGAAAACTTTGGTTTAAGAATGAACACCCAGAGATCTTGGTAGATTAAATATGCCCCTAAATTCCTAACAGCTTCTTTATGAAAAGGGAGAATCTAGTTTTCAAACTCCTATATCTCAACTGTCTTTATTTCTGACATAATTTTACCCATAGACAGAGGTAGAGATGGCATGGAATACTGTCCAGGAATTGCAATGGGGAGAATCTCAGAATGAAATATCACATGGAATGAGAGGCCAGCAACTGCCGCTGAGTTCCAGCCTCGGCCCTGTCCACTCATGGCAGTTATGCAAATAAGTCTAATTGAGAGCAAAAGCATCACCTAGTTGACTCACAGAAGAGTAAGAAGTAATAAAGCGCAATTGCTTTAAGTCACTGTCAGGACACCTTTTTATGCACAAAAGCAGGAGATAGAGTCCTGAAAACAAATGGCAACTTTTGGATTCCTTCTCCCAACAAAGTAGAAGTATAAACAACCAGAACCAGAACGTCTTTGTAGTATCCCCAGAAATCCCGAATGGAAGCAATATTCTTAGCTCATTAGGACAAGCAACGGAAATAGAAAAAACTTGAGCAAGCATGTACTCACCTATATTGATTTTGTAAATCTTAAATGCCTGGCAAGCAAAGATAAAATACAATGCTAACCAAACCAATGGGAGGATCATCTAAATGTTCTGAGGCTTCAAAAGTTCAAAAAGTAAAAAGTCAGTTTATTTTTTTTAAGCAAGCAAAGATGGCCTAGGATTTTGAGGGGAAAAGAAAACCACTATGAAAGAAAAATCCATCAACATTCAGTAACTTCCCTTCAGATTCTCCAAACAGAAATGGACTGACTTGTTTTTATCTGTGAACCGGAATTCTGGTTCATTCAGATACCCAATCTAGAGGGAAAGAAATTCCCTGAGAAGAATTTAATCTGCACAGTCTCAACTACAAAATCCTTTAGAAAAATTTATCTGCCAGTTTCCTTATGCCATGTACAATATGCATGTACAAATAAAGTTTAAATTTGCCTCTCAGCTCCCTAGGCAGCATTTTCCTTCCATGCTTACTTAGAATTAACTAAAAGCTTTCAAAACATACACGACACAATTAAACTGTGTAGATGGTTTTGAATCTCAATGCTTATATGTCAAATATGTCCAAGGCCCAACAATTTACAAAGCAATAACACCCATCGATTTTGCCCAGTGTCATTCTTCTATACAACTAAGAGAAATGGAGCTCACTCAGTTAATGATTAGTCTAAATATAAAGGTTAATCAGTAGATCAAAAGGGATTAACACATATTTTCTTCTTAATCTACAAATATGGATTACATTATAATGACACATTAATAACTAATGTTTATAGCTCTTATATTCCAGGTAGGTAGAATTAGAATGATTTATACATAAAGCAGCACCCTCAGGCTCACCCAATAACCCTAGGAGTTAAATGGTATCTATACCCCTGTTTTACAGATTAGAAAGCTAGTACAGTAGCAAGTGAATTAATTTGTATGGCTGTGATGACAAAATTGGAATCTGAGCCCTTACAACCCCTCTATTTAGTACGTGCTTTTGGTTGCTGTGTGATCATTCTCTAGGAAAATGAGTGGTATTTATCAATTTAATCATGACAGTAGTTTTAGATGTTTTTGGGCCACTATTCTACTTGGAATACTTTAGTAGCTCCAAATGTTCACATAATTGAACAGAGACTGACCCTGCCCAGGTAAGAGTTATGCCCAAATAGACGAGAAAAAGAGTTAAAAGTGATGCTTTTTCAAGTACACTATGAAAAAATGGGACTATTGATATCCTGATACCGTTTTGAATGTGGGAATTTCAACTCAAATTCCCAGGGTCCCCAAAGGCCAAATTAAATGGCTAAAGATGCATTTATTGATTGATTACTAAGGAACTTTTACCAAGACACTTAAACTACAATTTCCTACCTTTGTAACCAAATTGGTTTTGTGTCTTTCAAATGTGTCTGGAGGAGGGAGTTATGTCAAGAAGAGATTAAAAACTAGACAGTTGTACTGGGCTGAAGCATGTGGTTATTTGGGGACTCAATAAACAGAACATTGCTTTTAATATTCGATATTCCCTAATACTTATTTTAAAAGATAATTCAAAGGAAAGGTTATTGTTTTTAAATGCATTTGCTCAATAATCACCTTGCCTCACTTTATCACATAATTAAAAAACAATGCTGGTAAAGTCATACATGAAATTCAGTTCATCAGAAGTTCTTAGAGCTTTCACAATCAAGGGCTCTTTTGAGATTATGAGACCATTAACACACAAAATAAAAACAAAATACCTTTTTAATTATTTTTCAATGGACCAATGTATCTTAAAATCTATCCACAAACATCTAGATTAACTATAGTCACTTTATTCTTCATTCATTAAATAATGATAATTGGTGATATAAATAATATATCTACTACATATTAATATCTACAATGACACTATTAGCAGTGGTGCTAATAATAACTAGCACTTACCTTATATTTAATTTTTACCACAATTAGTGACCATATGATTCACACACTGCTATAATCACAATTTTATGTATCAGAAAATAAGTGAAAGAGGGATTTCCTTCCTCCATGTCAATAGAATGCCAGTTTTTGAAACTGGGGAGTTAAAATTCCACAAATCCCACTCTCTATAAACCAACCAGCCTATGGTAAGTGTAAAATAAGTTGCTGTCGTTATTGGACTTATTTTTTGAATGCAAAGGTGGAACTTGTAGGAAAATGCACAACAAATATGAAAACCTTTTTCTTGAATAAGTGAAATGGATTTTTTCCTTTGATTTAATAATTGTCTCTTTTGCTCTACGTTCTAATAGTTAGATAATGGATCTTGTCAACCACTCTATGTTTTCACCTCCAGCTAGGGACACATAACTTTTATTGTGGTCCATTAGCTGGCCATTAGAGGCCACAAGTGTGTCCCCTGACCCTCTGCCTCATAATCTGCTGAAGAAAAAGAGTAGAAAATGTGGAGACAGCAGCTTTTCCAGCATCACAACTAAAAGGAGCACCAGAGCCCCTATATTGAGACCATTCATTTTCCTCCTGCTGTGAAGTCCATCATGCAAGACCTAAGGACAAAATTCAATCCTGGTCCCACTTCCCAGCTTTCTTCTCTGCTCTATTGTCTCAAGATATAAATCCAGCAATAGCCAAACTTTCACAAGAATATGCGTATTTTCTTTTTCTTTTAACAAAAGCTTTCAACTGCTCATAAGTTTAATAAATGTGGCCAAATTACTGAAAATATTATATTCCTTTTACAAACACTATTGTCACTTAAAAATCTGTGTGTAATTTATATTTTTGTTTGCCCATTTGTAAAAACATTATTATGAAATAGTTGTACAAAGAGGTTATGATTCCATAATGTGTACAATGCACTGGATCTGTTCACCCCTTCCATCGTTTTTTCCCATGTTCCCCCTCCTATCCCTGCCCTCCAGCTACAGAGCTGAATTCTTACATAATGTACATTGGCTATAATGACTACTTGGCTCACTCTTCCTCCCTCCATATATATGCTTCTCTATTACTACCCCATATCCAAACATGGTTCTACTTCCTGGTAGAAATGAAGTCCTACATTGTGTATTACAATTGTAGTATGTAAAGTTCCCCCTATAGTTTTCAGCAAACCTGAAAGAATGAGCTATGTTCTCTCTTTCCCTGCCCATTCTTTTTCTCCTCCAATATTCCTGTTCTATTCTTAACTCTTTCAGAAAAGTACATACATGAGTAAAAACTATTTTGTTTTCTTAAAAATGTTGAATTCATACATTTTATAGCAGGTAAATCAGTGAAAGATTTTGACAAGGCCTCTGGAGTCTTCGGTAACTGAAAGAGATCATGGTGAGTTGTTCTTGTTGATGGCCTGCTGCCTGTAAATCACAGAGTTACAGATGTCAATATTAAAGATAATCAGTGGCTTTCTCCAATAAACTGTTAGTAACATCACTGAGAAATCACTATCTAACTCTATAACCCCAGCAGAGTACATTTCTTCAACCAAATTGACAGGGAGGTGGTAGAAAGTAGGTAGAAAACAGGATTATTTCCCTTGAGTTTTACATAAATGTGTATGTAACAGAGGTTAAATCTTTACTAAAGGGGAAATTCAGGCCTTCCAAGGCACTTACAATGCCTAATGGAACTCAAGAGACCATAGAACTAGAACCTTGCATCTGACTGACACTGGAATCAGAGGAAGATGAAGATATGTTCGCATATGACCTAAAAGAAATGAGATTAAAAAAAAAAAGAAATGAAGTTCCTATCCCATTTAGAATTTAGAAAAGTACAGAGGGGGAGTGATTTCAGTGAGTAGCCTGCTCTTTGAAGATGCGAGTCTTTGATCTGCTCCCAAACACCAAGAAAGCAATTATTTTACCACTAAGTATATAAGGTCTTAATTATGAAAATCTTGAATGCTGGAAGTTAGACTTGAATTTACTGGCAGTGCATTGTCAATACTTGGTGCCAAGCCAGCCATGGTCAGAACGAGATTTGTTTTAGGAATCAGTTTAATTATAAAACAATTTGGGAAGAGAAACTTGAGATGAGAAGGCGGATCAGAAAGATTTGATTTTTTTTTTGTCAGAAAGAACTAATAGAGACCAAAGCTGGGATGGGCCAGAATGAGTGAAACATGGCAATTTGAGCAAAATGGTTCAGATAGAAGGAAAGAGGTTAGCTCTAGATGCACAAGTAGGAAAGGAACACTCAAGCTAACACTAATATTTTTGGTTTGGTTAGCTGGAAGATAGGTAACGTAGTATTACTCATGAAATAAAGAACATAAGAAAGTTTGGAAGGGATAGTAGGAGAAAAATAAAGGAGGGGGTAACAATGCTGGACAAGAAATATACTCATTACCTAACTCATGTAACTGTAACCCTTCTGTAAAACATCTTTACAATAGAATAAAATTTTAAAAAGTTTGATAGAAATATAATAACATCAAAATTAAAAGTATTTAAGTTGAGGTCAATAGAATATCCAAAGTTGAGATCAATAGAATATCCAAAATGTCCTGAGGCACTCAGAACATTTTCCAGAGATTGAAGAAAGGGGTAGATTTAAGAGTAGAATCCTTCGATTTGTAATCATCAGAGACTATCCATGGACATGACAGAAGGCAAGCACAACTTCAAGAACAATATCTGCACTTAGGGGAAAGAAAGCAAAAGAATCCAAAGAGGGGAGAACAGATTGAAGAAGTGTAAAGATCTTTGATAGAGCACAGGGACGAATGGTCTCTTGAAGCATTTGTGAGACATACTTTTGTTTACAAGATGAAAGTAAAGTATGTTTTCTCAAAGTTCTCATTAGACAACTAGAACATTCAAGACTATTCTCCAAAAATAAATGGAAAATTAGGCACCATTAAAAGGTGATTGGATTTGAGATGTCCTGGCATTTCTTGAAAAATAATTTTAGTAGCATGATGATGATGTCGACAAGAACCAGATTACAAAAGAAGCAATAATCAAAGAAGAAATAAGGACATGGGATATAGATTTCTTTGTCTCTCAAAAAAAATCTATTGGGTGGTTTGGCAATGACTTAAGGGAGAGGAAGAAAATGGTTGCTTAAAGGGTAATGAGGAGAAAGTGATTTTATTTACTTGTTTGTGTATGTTAGGATAAGGAAACTTGAGCAGAGCTGGGAGTCATAGACAGGATCATTGGACAGGAGATGATGTAGAAGAAATGAGAGGTTCTTGAGAAGGCAAGGTTATGAGCAAACTGGGAGTGGGCCAGGCCACAGATTACCTTGGAGAGAAGGACACTTTGTGAGACAAAATGAGTCATCATGGGTATTTATTCGACATTTCTTACATACTAGGGACTGCTCTTTCCAATAGGAGAATAGCCTAAAGAAAATCTCAGCTCTGGTGGTGAAACTTACACTCAATCTAGTGAAATAGAGAGCAGAGATATAGATACTGTGTGTGTGTGTGTGTGTGTGTGTGTGTGTGTGTGTGTGTGTAAGAGAGAGAGAGAAAGAGAGAGAGAAAGAGAGAGAGAATTAGACAGGTTCTCTAGGGTAAAATGAAGCATAAAAGGGGAAAAAGAAAGTTCCATTTAAGGTAGGATCAAAATTTAACAGGGGTGATAGGGGAAGACAACTGAGAAACTGACACGAAGCTATATTTACTTGTAACAGGTAGGAGAACAAATCAAAAGTGACATAATAAAAAGACTCCAAGACAAGAACTGTTTTATGTATTCAAGGTGGCCAAGGTAGCCATAGAAAGGAGGAGGTGATATGAGATTAGGTAGGAAATTGTGGGTTATAATAAAGACTTAAGTTTTGGTTCTGAATGAGATATCAATATACTGGACTTTTTGAGAAAAAAAGGAATGAAATTTTAATAGGACTCTCTGGAATCTGTGCTGGAATATTTTGTAGAAGAAAAAAACCAGTTAGAGAGTTACAATAATCCAGGTGTGAGATGATAATGATTTGGACTAGGTGGTAGGGACGGGGGTAGTGAGATGTGGTCAGATGCAAGATAAATACTGAAACTATGGTAGACAGGTTTCACTAATAAACCCGTTGTGGGAGAGAGCTCAGGGATGATTCCAATACTTTTGGTGTGAACAATGAGAATAATGGAGTATCCATTTTCTGAGATGTATGTGATTATAAATGAATATGGACTGAGGAAGAGATGAGGTCATAAGAATCCATTTAGGATAAGGTTTGAGATGAATACTAGGTATCCAAATGGCTATTCCAAGTAAGCAACTCTATATACAAATCTGGAACACAAAAATAGTTTTTAAGCTGAGTGAGGGTGACTCATGCCTGTAATCCTAGCTGAGATCTGAAGATCTTGGTTGGTAGCCAATCCAGGCAGGAAAGTCCATGAGACTCTTATCTCCAATAAACTACTCAGAAAGGCCAGAAGTGGTGCAAAAGAAGCACTGGGACAGCGCTCAGGCCCAGATTTCAGGCCCCAGAACTGGCAAAAAATAAAATAGTTTTAAACTTGGGAAGCATCAGCATTTGGGTGCTATTTAAAGTACAAATGAATGAAATCACCAAGAGAGCAAGTATTGATACAAAGAGATGAGATCTTAAGATCTAGTCTGAAGCACTCATTTGAATTGTTGCAAGCCCTCCACCTCAGCAATTCAAGCATGGTTATTTGTCGTTGTGTGGTGCCATAGTTCTCTGTAGATAACTTTTTATTTTTGTTCCTATCACAAAACTAGAAACAACTTGAGGGCCTGAGTTGATTTGGTTAATACACAAAAAAGCCAGCATTATGCCTGATACCAACTAAGAACTCAATAACAAAATTTGTTGTCTAAGTGAATAACAGGGAAGAGTCAGAGCTGCGTCAAAGAGGGAGGAGTTAGGGAAAGGCCAACATGGTTCATCTAAAGATTCCCAGGCTTTCAGATCAAAACCTTTCTCTTTATCCATAATATATTTCTTTTGTCTGTTTGAAATATTGTTTTGTTACCTTCCTGACCCAAATACATTCCTTGTATTCCTTGTCTTACACACATACACACACACACTGCTCAACTTTAATTACCTTTCCCCTAATTTTTATTATAGCTGACTTCTGCCCCCATCAGAACTAATTTCCTATCTCTTTGAATTTAATTTTGATCTATTCTTCTGAAACTGTCTTGCTCAGACATTACTGAATCTTACTTTTGACAAGCCAGTTTAAAAGTGTCAGTGCAATTTCCTGATGTACATAATACTTTGATCTGAGGCTTTGAATGCAATTAAATTAATTTCAAAAATACTGGGTAAAAACTAAGTGTCAGTGGCTCATGCTTATACTCCTAGCTACTAAGAGAGCTGAGCTCTATCTGATGATCAAGGCTCAGAGTCAACCTAGTGAGACAAATCTGAGAGATTTTTACCTATGATTATCCATAAAAAAGCCAGAAGTGGAAGTATGCCTCAAGTGGTTATTGCCAGGTCCTGAGTTCAAACCCTACTATCCTCACCTAATTAAAAAAAAATCTATGTAAGCATTAAAATTAGTTATTAAATCAATTTAAAACTGTTTTATAATTTAAATGGAGGCCATTAAGAAAACAATTTGCAATTAAATATTACCTTTATAAGAGAAAATATGCTTTTAAAATTAATTATTTTCAAATCAAGTAACTCATTTTTATAAAGGATTGAACTTAAAATTTGATAACTTGACTTATGACAATAAAATAAAAAATTCCAACTCTGTTTCTTTGCCTGCTAATATTTTTTTCTGACTCAGAAAAAAATTACTTGGTTTACTGAAAATTTTAAGATGAGTTACCAAAGTTAAAAAAAATCCTGACATATTCCTGAAAACAAAAAGCAAAACATGATGTAGTGATTAAAAATCTGACTACAAGTTATTTGCATTCTTTTGGAGAGCAGAGCCTTGAGCAGGGGCCTGGTTTCCTGATTTCAAGAGTAGAAAAGAAAAGAAAGTCGAAGTGAGTGTTTGACTTGAGGATGAGATAAAAAAAAAGGCCCAGTAGCTTCCTCCTGGCTCTATTTGCTGGATGCTATGGGTTTGCATACAACACTCCTGTCACTGCTGGCAGATACCAGGCAGGTATCATCTGAGAAGCAGCAAAGTTAGCCTCACAGACCTTCAGATAACTATAGATGCTTTGATGTCTTATATGCACCAGGTACCAGAAATACCAAGAAAACACAAAAAGAAGACCCAGTATAAATTCTCTATAACGATGGTAGAGTTTTGAAAAAATATTGAATTTTTCTAGAGAAATTATGCTTCCCATATATTCTTTGGTTTTAAAATTGTATTTAGTCAATATGGTGAAAGGAGCTGCTGTCATAAAGGGAGAATAGAATTTGTTTTATTCAGGAAAGTGACTACCGGAAGTCTTTTTTTGTTTTACTTTGTTTTTTTTTTTTTTTTTGGCAGGTTCCCAGGCTTGAACTCAGGGCCTAAGAGCTACCCTGAGCTTCTTTTGTTCAAGGCTAATGCTCTACCACTTGAACCACACTACTACTTTTGGCTTTTTCTGAGTAATTTGTTAGATATAAGAGTCTCAGGGACTTTCTTATCCAGCCTGGCTTCCTCTGGTCTCAGCCTCCTGAGTAGCTATGATTATAGGTGTGGGGTACTGGTGTGCTGGGTGTAAGTCCTTTTTGTGAGACTTATCACCCAGATCTTCCTGAAGTATGTTGGGAACGGAAGACTTGTATTCTGCAATGTCTTTAATGTCAAAAGCAGTAAGTAAGGGCATAACTTCACAGAGGTCTGGCCACACCACTGGGCAATGACCAGTTGGTTTCTATAGCAGGGTGGTAGGGTGCATTCCTCAGCCTATAGAGAGAGGAAGGTTACATTAATGCCCCTTTGACAACTCAGGCTCAAGGTTCATTATTCTCTGAACTCAAAGGTAAGGAGAAGCCTGTGAATGCTCATGCTGGACAAGTAGAAAGCTGGAAATATTCTACAACTAAGCACACCAAGGTAGATTCCCCAAGTTGGGCCAAGGAAGGCCCAGGTACACTCCAAGAGTTTTGTCCAAAGTAAGGCAGGAATGTGCTGGCTGATAAATAGGCCAAGAGTAGGATGTTGAATATTTTTCAAGAACAGCTCTGAGATTGAGAGGTGGTAAAAAAATGAGTTCTGGTCTAAAACAAGGAATGTTAAAGACAGTAGCAGAGTTACTCTAGAAGGCAAAAACAAAGGAAACAGAGGCCTATAATTTGAGGCAGTGTCCATAACTTAAATGGAGTGTCTTCCTTTCTTTCCTTAGCTCAGGAAGTTATAATGAGGATCAGAAAAAACAATTCAGAAGCAGAGATAATGCATGCTATGAATCTCAGCCTGGCCCTCACATTGAAAAACTATCGTGAATCATGTCCTAAACTTCACCATGTGTTAGGTATTGTAGAAAAAGAAAAGCAATGCTTAGACAGAAGAATGTTTATTTATCAGAGGTCTATTGTTGCTGTGTGTCAAGAACAGAGATCACTAGAAGTTTCTCCCACTTCCTTGGAACTAGCAGAGTACTTTCTTCAACTCTTTACCTACATGAACTGCATACTCCTTTCTTTTCAGTATGTTTCTCTTTATTCAGGGACAGTAGTTCTGAACCTTAACGGGGCATTCAGCTCTTTCTACATCATCACAGCTACAATGTTGGCACCATGAATCCACTTTTTGAAAGGTTGGCACAAATTTTTAGTAGTTAATTTATGTAATGGGTAATATGTCAGGAGCAAGACAAGAAAGCAAGAACTTCAGTTCTGGCCCTAGAATGTCACTTCACTGATACTAAAGTAGTTCACTAAATCAGAACTCCTCTAAAATGGAGAGCTCAGCACGTCCAGTGATATATCTAGAACACCAGAAAAAATTTAGTTTTCTAACTCCAATCTACACAGTTCATTGTACTAGGATCCTTCCATTAAAAAAAGAAAGACAAAAAATACTGCTTTTGACTTTATATGTTCAAAGGATTGTGCTAGGTGCCAAAAGAAAACCAAGTAAATTCCTTCCTTCTTTCCTCTGTCCCTTCCACCCCATGTTCCTTTCCCTTTCCCTTCCCTTTCATTCTTCTCCCCTTTCTTCCTCCTTTCCTTCTTTTATTCAACTTATATTTTATAGCACCTATTCACACAGGTTCACAATGACATAGAAGAGCAAATGTAATTTTCATTCTCTGTCATGGAGCTTACAGTTCTTTAAGTGTAACAGATAATAATCACAGAAACAAATACAAAATGGCCACTGTGATAAATGCTGTAAAGGAGTATGGTATTATGAGTACATACATTATGGAGATTTCACTTACTTATGACAGACAGAAAAGCTTATTCTAGGTTGAGGATGGAGCTCAGTGGTAGAGTTCAAAGCCAGCCCAGGCAGGAAAGTTCACGTTGTGAACAAAAATATATATTCTAATATTTCTATCCTTCCTTCCTCCCTTCTTCCCTCCCTTTCTCCCTTTCTCCCTCCCTCCCTCCTCCCAACTTCCCTCCCTCCCTCCATCTCTTCCTCCCTCCCTTCTTTTCTCCCTTCTTTCTTTCCTTCCTTCCTTCCTTCCTTTTTTGATAATATTGAAGTTTGTACTCATGGCTTCAGTGATTGTCATTAGCTATAAAATCACTCTGCCTAGACCCCCTTTTTGCTTGAGGTATTTGTCAGATAGGGTCTCATGTTATTTTTTTTTTCTTTTTTTCTCAGTGCCAGCTTTAGATCTTGCAATCTTTGTCTACTGCATAGTTAGGATTGCCACATCTGGCTTAGTGATTTGAATAGTCTCAATAACATTTTTGGCTCAAGCTGGCCTTGAACTGTCATACAGCTGACCTACACCTCTTAAATAACTTTAATTACAAATTAATTAAAATAAATTAATTAAAATAATTACAAATGTGGGCCACTATTCCTGACACTGATTTTTAAAATATATTTTATTGTTATTATAGAGGCGATCTACAGAGGGGTTTCAGTTATATAAGTCAGATAAAAAGTACATTTCTTCTGGAACCATGTAACCCCTTCCCTTCCTCTCTCCCAGTTTTCCCTCCTGTCCCTACCCACAAGTTTTATAGTTCATTTTAAACATAGTGTCTAGTGAGTACCAACGTTGTATTTGTTCACCTTTCTACCTTTTCTGTGCTCCCCACTCTCCCAAAGATAAACTAGCAAATTAGACAAAAGGAAAAGACAACAAAATGGCAACAACAACAACAAAATGTCTTGTTCCACTTCTTGGAGTTAAGTTTGCAAAATATTATTTTATATGATTATATGTGGGTAGCTTTTGAACCTGTGTGATCTACTCCTATGAACATCTTCTTCTGGTCTCACTGTATGACTGTCTAGAGACCTGTATAACTTATCATGTTCCAGTGTATTTTTTTCCTTTTATCATTAATGTATTTACTTGTAGATTTACAGGCACATTAATTTTGTCAGTTCTGGGGTTTGTACTGAGGGCCTGGACGCTGTTCCTTACTTTTGTTGTTCAAGGCTAATGCCCTACCACTTGAGTCACAATGCTACTTCTGTCTTTTTTGGTGCTGAACTGGAGTCTCACTTTCCTGTCCCAACTGTCTTTGAACTGTGATCCTTAGGTCTCAGCTAGGATTATAGGTGTGAGCCACAGGTGCTGGGTTAGCTGTTATTGCTATTTTAAAGAAAAATTAATTCCAACTATAATCAAATAAACATTATTATATAATTAGTGCCCAGACTCTACTTTCCTTTATATTTTCATTAGGGTGCCTACAGTTTTAGTCTCACTTCTACAGGTATGAAGGTTGCTGGGACAACATATACATAGACATGTCATAAAGTTTGAGGCCCTGTAAGTAGGTATGACAGGGAAGGAAAGAGTTGTCAGAGTAATAAAAAACAACAAGAAGCAGTAATAATGGGTTGAGATATGTTGTTGAATGTTAGGTCCAAAAGAGAAGTTGAGCCACAATTGTAGAAGCCAAGAGAATTAGTAGTGGTTCAGGGTTACTTGAGGATTGGGACAATGACTCAGAGAACCACAGAGGTCTAGGTCAATTTCAATATAACTTTAATTTGAGGCCTTGAAGCAGGTGCTTAAACAGCCTAGAAAGAAAGACAATGGTCACTTCCAGGGATTTTTTTCCTATTGCAAGCATGGCTGGACACAGTGGGATTTTCCATATGTAACATTTCCTAAGTCTCTGTAAGAAATTAATTGAATTTTGCATCTTTGAACCTTCTTATTTGCCTGTGTATGCCTTGCTGTCAAGAACTTATGAGATTTTTGTGAAGCTTCAGATATTTGTCCTAAAAATCTTCCCATTACTGGAGTGTCATATAAATAAGAGATTCCTTTTTATAAAATTTTATTTTGAGATTTTTTCCTTTCCCTCCCTCCCTCCCTGCCTCCCTCCCTTCCTTCCTCCCTTCCTTCCTTCCTTCCTTCCTTCCTTCCTTCCTTCCTTCCTTCCTTCCTTCCTTCCTTCCTTCCTTCCTTCTTTCCTTCCTTCCTTCCTTCCTTTCCTTTTTTTGTCGGTTGTGGGGCTTGAACTCTGGGCCTGGGCGCTGTCCCTCAGCTCTTCAGCTCAAGGCGAGCGCTCTACCACTTGAACCACAGTGTCACTTCCTCCTTTCTTTCTCCTTCTCTTTCTCTCTCTTCCTTTCCTTTCCTCTCCTTTCCTCTTTCCTTTCTTCTTCCACTCTTTCTTCCCCTTCTCTTTCTATGTCTCTCCTTTTCTTCTATATTTGTATGACTTTTTAAGTACTTCCTAAATAGTTGCACTATGTCCTAAGCATGATCGTAATTCATTCAAGTTAGCCATTCTGAGACACAGGTGATATTCCTATTTTACTGAGGAAAATGCACCCAAAGAGAGGCATCCCTCTGTGCAATATCATACAACCAACAGGTGAAGGAATTTGGATGTCAGTTTGGTATTGAAGTCAATGCTTTATGTTGTTTTCTCTCAGTCAGACTCAGGCCATCATTATCACAATTTTACTATGAGTGATTGGCACAAAATTGTAAAGACTCTTAGATCCATTTAAAAGGAAAACATTTGGGTCCTGTGTGGTAGTACAGTAGTAATTTTAGTTCTTGAGAGGCTGTGGCAGGAGGATCTCAAGTTTGAGTCCAAACCGAGCTACATAACAAGGTCTTGTATCAAAACAAACCAGATTTCATTTGGAATTGTATATATATATATATATACACATACATACATACTACATATATATATATATATACTTTTTAGAAATAACACAAAATCTATTTGAGTGAAAGGTAAACAAAGAGGCCCAATATTATAATAAGCTATAGGAATATACCTAACCCTTTTATATCTGAGGTATAAAGCAAGCTAAATGAGGTAGGATGGCATGGGCCAGGGGGAGAAGTCCCTCCTGGGGCAAGTGGATAGTGTAGCATAGCACATAGAAAAGTTTCCTTATAAATTTCCTCTCCTGAAGCACCCTGATATTCTTAGTTAAATGCTGTATTGGTATTTTCTTTGTTCTTATCTAAGTACAAAATTTAGCTGAGTGATTTGGGATTGCCAGGCTAGATTGGTTAACAATATGAACTCTTTGACTGTCTCTTCATTTGAAAAATGGGGGAAATCTAAGAAAGAACCTTAGGAAGCTAATTATCTATATTTATATGTATCCTATTTTATCTTAGCTCTTATTTCTAATGATACGGATTGAAATTAGGGCACGTGAAATTTAGAAAACTTTCAGCACTACACAAAGGACGGCTAATCTCCAGTACCATTTATTCCATGAAACTTTTAAAATCCGGTCAAAAACAGCTCTGACTCTGTTTATAACTATTTCACATTAAACACAGATCTAATTTGTAAATTATGCTCACCCTTGGACTTCAGATTTCTTTTATCCCCTGCCTGGGAAGAATTCATACCATTTTTTTCTACATGTAGTCATTTGCATTTTTGAAGGCCAAATTTTCCTTTTATGTAGACAGTTCTAACTTCTTTGGATTATATTTCTTGTGTCCCCAGTGTTTGGTTCTCCTCCCAAGTTAAGATCATCTAAAATTTTTATGAATATGTTTTGAGATACACATCTCTCCCCAACACATTAATAAAAATATTGAGTGAGAATCTCACATACATCCCTATGGTAACCTCACTTACTACATCTTACCAGTTCAAGAAAAAGTTTCATAAAAATTATTCAGTTTATGTCAACAAACATTTATTAGGCTTTCTATATTGCAAATGCTAGAGGTATAGACCCGGGTAAGTTCGTAACCTTTGTTTTCAAAGATTCCACATGTGAATTACCCATGCAACTACTCCATCTCTGAGAACTATTCTGTAGCTATTGGTCAGTGCAAAGGTGGGAAAACATATATCACTTACTTAGACTAAGCACTGTTTAAAAAGCTACAGAGTTCCAGGTATATTTTAGATATGAGACCTTTGTCCGTTGTATGGCTAATGAAGATTTTCTCCCAATCTGTGGGCTTTCTATTGATCTTGCTAGCTATGTCCTTTGCCATGCAGAAGCTCTGCAACTTCATACAATCCCATTTGTCCAAACTTTCTTTGATTTGTTTTGTTTCTGGGTCTCTATTAAGAAAATTTCAGCCTGTGCCAAGGAGACTTAGGGTTTCTCCTATTCCATCCTGTAATGTTTTCAGAGTGTCTGCTTTGACTCGGAGGTCTTTGATCCATTTGGAGTTGATTCTGGTGCAGGGTGATATATAAGGATCTAGATTTAGTTTTCTACAAGTGGTTAACCATTTTTGCCAGAACTATTTACTGAAGAGGCTTTCTTTCTTCCATCTATTTTTTAGCTCCTTTATTGAAGATTAGATGGCTATAGGTCTGTGGATTCATTTCTGAGTTTTCAATTCTATTCAATTGGTCCTGAGGTCTATTCTTGCCCCAGTACCAAACTGTTTTGATTACTATAGCTTTGTAGTAGAGTTTGAAATTTAGTATTGATATCCCTCCAGCATTGTACTTTCTGTTAAGGATCGTTTTTGCTATTCGGGGACTTTTATTGTTCCATATGAATTTTTGGATTGCTTCTTCTATTTCTTTGAAGAATGAGGTTGGGATATTGATAGGTATTGCATAAGAACACAAGTGGTTTTTTCTTTCTTGCTATTGTTTCTAACATATTTATAAGGTTTTTATTGCTTTGTATGTCCCTCCCCACGGTATAACCCCTTTTTTCACTGTATTTGATGTTGGTATAATTTGGGGAGGGGAAGGAAAAAAACAAATTGTTTAAATAGGGATACAGATGGACCCACTGCAACAATGAGATGTACAAAATGCTATGTTGTAAAGCAAACTTTACAACTTTGGCGGTGGTGGGGAAAGGGGGGAGATGGGAGAGCAGGGATGGGAGGGGAAAAACAAAGGAGGAGGCAACAATGCTTGATAAAAAATGTACTTATTACCTTGTTGATGTAATTGTAACCCCTCTGTATGGTATTTTCATAATAAAAACATTTTAAAAAGTTAAAAGGTTACTATGAAATTTGTCATATATTGGGATTACTGAATAATGATTAGGTGCTTCTACTCTTGCGTGTTATGTATACACTAATTCACAGTTAAAGAAGCAAATGATTTGGGGGTTGAAAGACAAATAGCCAGCAGTGTAGTACTACTTTTCCTTACTCTACTCTGTGCTGTCTGGCTTAGTGACATCTGTGTTACATATGTCTTCTTCCTTCAAATGATATACTCTTGAAAGCCTGGAGTATTTTTTTTGGGGGGGGCGGTCTTATTATTCTTTGACTGTTACATATAAATTGACAATACATATAACTTAACTATATATATATATATAAATGTTTTATGAATCCCAATTTAATATTAAATATTATAAAATAGTCGTATAAGTTTGTATTTTGAATGTATAGCAGGATTTTCCAATAGCCCACTGAAAAATGTATGCTTCCTCTTTTATAATATTGAATTGTTGCTGGGACATGGGTACCAAGCTGGAGATGACATTTCTCAGCCTCCTTTGTATGTACATGAGATCATATGGGTACTTCTCAACTATCCAATGACAGCAAGTACATTATATCTGTGCAGGGCTGAACCTGATGACTTTAATCTCTTCTTTCTCCATTTCTTTTTCTATACAAAAGACTGCAAGGGGCCTTATGGAGTCTAGTATCTGAAAAACTGTATGGAAACAAGGCATTCCTTAGCCAATGATATCTGCACTGTTTGGTAAATTATTATGTTAGTCAGATATCTATCACTATGATAAAGAATCTGAAAAGGCCAACTTACAAAGAAGAGAGGGAAAAATGAGGTAAAACATGTTTCTACCGAGCCAAAGAATTTGAACTGGTGTGCCACCCTTTGCTCTCCCTAAAGTAGTTACCTTGGAAATTATTACTTTAAGTGGTTGGAAAGTAGAAAACAACATGGATTCCTGAGGCCTCAAATAGAGCAAGGGCCCTTCCAACTCTCTTCCAACCTAAAAAAAATGATTGATAATTGTAAAGGTGATGTACAGGGGGTTATAGTTATATAAGTCAGATAGAGGACATTTCTTTGAAACTATGTCACTCCTTTCCTTGCTTTCTGTTTCCCCCTCCAATCCCTTTGCCAACTTTTTGTAAAAGTAGAACCAACTATTCTGTGTCAAATCACTGAGAGTTTAAACCTAAATTAATGCACATCATTTTTATAGTGTGCATGGGTTCACTGTAATATTCCTATACATGCATATTATATATTTTGTTCATGTTTGCCCACTTTACTGCCACCAACATGGTTATTTTTCTCTATTTCAGTGCTTCATATCAGCTACTTGACGAACCTGGTGGTCAACTGTGTAGTGTAGGAATGAGGGGAAATTTTGGGGGGTTACATATAAAGTTTGACAAGTATTTCATATTTCTCAAACAACTAGGAAAGGTAAGCAGAAAACACATAGTAGTTGAGAGACCACTCACACATCCCAATGACATTTTTAAGAAAGCTTCTCAGGGATAGTCCATACTGAGTTATCAATAGCAGATAGAAAAAAATGACTTGAGTTTCTTATTAAAATGAAAATAAACAAGAGCTCCAGACTACCATCATTGTCACACTCACCAAGACTTGGTAACAATAAAAATCAAACCTAGGCAGTGTGTGATGAGTAATGAAGGCAATGTGGACACCCTTCTAATCTGATCAATGTAAGATAGGTTGAGCATACTTAAACCAAAAGTCTGATATACAAATTGTCCCCAAATCCATAAACTTCTAAGTGTCAGACAACATAACACTCCAAAACAAGATCTGATTTTGGAGCCTTTAGGATTTTGGATTAGGTAACAAGTGTTAGAAAGGATACAACCAAAAGGGAACTCTATTATACAGTTGGTGGGAATGTAAGCTTGTTCAACTGCTCTGGAAAATAGTATGGAGGGTCCTCAAAAAATGAAACTGCCTCATGACCCACCAACTCCATTCCTGGCCATTTATCCAATAGAGCACAAACAAGGCTACAGTAAAGCCACCAGCATAACATGTTCATTGCAGCACTATTCATCATAGACAAGATATGGAAAGCTCAGATACCCCTCAATGGATGAATGGATCAAGAAAGTGTGGCATATTTATATATGGAATATGCAATGGAATTGTCTCATCCATTAGAAAGGGTGATACTGTCTTATTGGTAAGGAAATGGAAATCCTTAGAAAAACAAAGGTTGCTGGTTTCCCTCATTTGCAGTAACTAGAAGTGCCTATAAATCTATAAGTAAACACAGTAGGTGGTATGCAAAAGGTTACAAATAAATTAACTGAAGTATGGTAGACTCTATGGAGAATTCAAATAGTGTAACTTTTTAGAAAGTCTAAGTCAATAACTACTGGAAAGTAAGTACTTGCAAGAGGTAAGGTGGGGTTAGGGGGAGAGGAGTAGATGAATACAGGGAGGGAGGAGAGAAAATACAATTGAGAGTTCATTTTTATATAACACAAAATTAAGAAAAATAAGGGAAAGAGTGGATCTAAGGGAGGTGAAAATGTTGAAGAGATGACACAGATAACAATGCACTGTGTACACAAATTGCTTTGTTAAATCACAAAAGGAAATTCAATACATACCCTACCAAATTAAGAAAGTGAGGGAGGGTGTGGCTTGGGATTGGGTGAGAATGGTGAAAGGAGTAATATTGATCAAGATGCACTGTGTTCATCAGCTGCTCTGTTGTTGAATGGCAACTCCTTTATACAACTCCTTAAAGACAATAAAAATATGTTTTTCACCAAGATTTTCGATTAGGGATGCTCAATTAGTAAAGTCAATGAAAATATTTCAAAACTGGGAAAACTTTGAGATCTGAAATAGTTCTGGTCCCAAGCATTTTGGGAAAGGAATACTGAGCCAGAAGTATATGAGTAGCACAATAATCCTTGGCATGTAATAATTAATGAATAATTTTTCTCTTTCTTTTTGACACAGTTTATTTAGAGTAAATTATAATGATGTCCATCTCTAAAAGACTAGGTTTTTGTTTTGTTTTGTATAGTTTTTGTCACTTCTACAATAACGGGAGTATTGACAGAGTTAAGAGCCAAGCTCTAGTGATCATCCAGTTGAGAGATAAGGCAGCCAAACTGTGGATCCATTTGCTCCAGGAATATTTCAGTGCCATCTGGAGTACATCCCTGGTGAATCCTACACTATGTGGAGCCTCAGAACTGACAATTCATAAGTTCTTAAAGAAAATTGGAAGAAGTAAGTAATCATTATAAAGTTAACGATATGTACAATTTTCAAATAGTTTTTTGAGTATCTACAGTCCTTAAAATTCTGTTGATAACCATAACATCTAAAGATGTATACATCCTTTTCAGGAAGGTAAATCTATCCAATTTGACACATCAAGTTCATTAAAAAATGATGTGCTTTCATCATTAAAAAATAAATGATAAAAATGGAAAAAAGGAAAAAAATGTTGTTTTGCTGATACGTAAGGATTATTTGCAATTATAAACTATATATGCATTGTATAATTATAACTAGGTTGAAAAATCTTATGTATGTATGAAGGTGTCATGTTAATGTTTTACTAAAAATAACCAAATAAATTAGTCCTTCTATACTATCTAAAAATCTTTCTCAATGAAAGCTTACCAATTGTTTTATTTTTTCACTGTTCTTCAAAGGAAGCAATTAGTGCCTCCCCCGTACCCCAGCAATAAGTCTTACAACTTTTATTTCTGGGCTCAGCTGCATTCTAGTGCATTCTATAATATTTTCCCAAATTATTCACCCTGTTCCTCGTCTACATGCCACAGACACATCTGCACTCATTTTATTGTTGTTATTCTATGTGACTACATTAAACATTAGATTTCACTATTGTAAACTCCACTCCCCTGCCTTATCACCCAGATTTTATTTCCTTGAGGATGTCATCAGTAACATATGCTGGGCTTGCCTCTTTTAGGCACCATATTTATTTGAGTTTGAGTCCCCTATCCTTTTCAATACTAGTTTATTCCAATTATTAACAAGTTTTGTTTGGCCTTATACACTAGTATCTTAATGATTTTTCCCTTATAAGTGGTTTTAAAGATAGTATATTTGTCTTCTAAAAAAGAACAAACTCAATTCTCTAATGCAGTTACTGTGCCAGCTTGACGTATCCTGAGGCTGCTCTGCCAAGAGGCTGTAAAAGATCAGTATTGATATTCTGTGGCATTCAAACCGTCAAGCCTCTAACAAGAGGAAGAGCATTTAGAAAATCTGGCCATGTGGCAGCTAATTACACTATTATAAAGTACATTTATAACAGGTGACTAGTAGGCTTTTCAATGACAAAAAGCATCCCCCCTTTCCTTTCTATTATTTTCCCATAAACTGGGAGGTGAAAGTAGCATTCTGTATGTGGAACCTAAACACAACTGTCTTGAGCACATCACCTGAATCCTATACAGATTTTGTTCAGCCCACATACCACTCTGGGTGCTTCCTTATTGTCCTTACTTTGTTACAAATTCTATGTTGTGCATTTCTTGTAGTGTATGGTGTTTCTTAAGCGGAAGGCATCCATGCCATTAGAGTATGTTGTATGGAGGTAGCACACTAATGAAAGCTGCCGAGTCTTCACCAGGGGAACGTTCCATACTCGTAAGTGCGAATTCATCACTGGTTTTTACAATCTGAACTCTGCTTTGCCAATCCTGGTTCTTTCAAACTTATCCAGTGTCTAGGGAGCTCTGTGCATTGTGTCACTGACAGCAATGATCCAATGAGCAAGGGAAATTTCCCGGTGCATATTATAAGCTGTTGTTTGCCATCTTGGCTTGCTAATCCTGCCTCATTTATTGGAGGGCCAGCTCCGTTGCACTGTCAACAGCAGAGGAGGATGGGGTCACCTTTGCTTAAAACATTATGGAAAAGCTGCCAAGTGCTTAGGATTAGGCACATTCAATGTTCTGTAAGAGTTCAGACATATCAGCATTTGTGAAGATTTGATGGCAAGTTCATCCTCATTCTGACTCTTTCTACACTTTTGGGCTCAAGTCTTGTGCAAGTATGACAACAATTTTATTGTAGGTGGTTTTTGTATAAGATGAACAGATGTTGGCAGGCTTATCTGCTTACTCTTATAAATGTTAGATTCAGCATATTTTAAAATAAAAAATAGTCTAGTATGTTTTATTATCTTCCAGAATTAAATATGAACTAGTTTTACTTTCCTAGTAACATAATCCAATATATTAGTTCAGACTTTTCATATTTGAACCACTAGATCACTAAAAGCTACAACAAATTTTATATGTAATTTTCCATTATGACCTATGCTACAAAAAACACAGATTGAATAAAAATGCAAAGTTCCTGAGGAAGGCTAGAACAGTTAATCATGGAGTATATTTACTTTGTAAGTTGTCAATATTATATAATATTAAGAGTATTATTATGGACATCGTGGGGTTTAGCAGACAAACAGATACCGGCAACCTCTGAATATTCAAAATAATGAACGATGTTTTGGAAAGGTATTTCAAGGTTATACCTCATTGGTGACCTATGATGAATTGTTGGGGGGGTCACATTTTTGGGGTCAGATCTACCTTTGTGGAAAATAATTCAGGGGACATAGATCCACAACATTCACAACATTGAGAAGTGTCCACAATGAAATTTGCCCTTGATGTGGAAGCCCTATTGCATTCCTTCTGACTTCCAAATCTGACATTATTTCCTTTATTTTTCCACTAGAAACCCCTGCCATTATCTACATCTGTAAAATTCATTTATAGCACTAAGCACTTGCCCTGACACAGAAACTACCCAACAGTCATTCCTGGTAGATTTAGAAGTCAGTTCCTTCACAGTAATATGATTTCCTGCAATCTCCTCTCCTTGCTCCAAGTTTAGTTTATGTTACTACACCAAGGGAAAAATACATCTGGAGTCAAGGTCTACTTCTTTGCTTTCATCTCAGATCTTTGACTTCAAAGTTTATTCCTTATTGCAATCAGCAGTTCTATGCTCCCAATAGAGTTACAGAGTTGGGAAATGCACTCTCTTCTGGTAGGATTCAGACTCAAATACAAGCAAAGTTAAACATTTGTGGAGAGCCTGGACTACATTTTAAATTTCTTGATACATATTTTAAATGCTCAATGGATTAGCTGTTAAAAACAAAAACCACTAACACTTTTTCAAATATAGAAATTCTTTACATAAAATTTATTTACATTTTGCATAAACAATATGAACCATTATTTTAGAGTCATACAGCTTGAGCTCTGCACCTGGGTGATGTTTGTTTTGCTCAGAGCTAGCACTCTACTACTTGAACCACAACTCCACTTCTGTCTTTTGGTGGTTAATTGGAGACAAGAGTCTCACTGACTTTCCTGCCTGGTTTGGCTTTGACCTGTGATCTTCATATCTCAGCCTTGTGAATAGTGTGAATTACAGGCATGAGCCGTCATCACTCAGCTGAGGGAAATGCTTTGAAAATATCTTGGATGCATTTCTCCAGATTAGAGTAGATTCCCTAAATGGGTGAGCACTTGGCTAGAGAAAAAGGAACGGTGTTTCTGGAGTATGTATCATAATTCAGGCAGTACATATCAGAATATAGCTGTCAGTGGATCAGTGACAGGATTGATGTCAGACAGAGTGCAGGGGCCATTCCAAATGCATTTTCATTCAAATCCTGTCCTTGGGTATGTATTCTCTAACAAATGCGTTTTCATTCAAATCCTGTTCTTGGATATGTATTCTCTAACAAATGAACTTATTTAGTTTTATTAATACTTTTGCAGTAAGGTAACAAACGTGCTTTGATTTTTTCACACATCATGTTGTAAGCTTTTTCTTTTAACTTAAATCCACTTCTGACTGATATATGAAATAGAGAAATCATGCATAGATTGGCTGTGTGCTGTTTCAATATACTCAATATATTGATCTAAGCATATCTGTCTCGTCAAATATCTAACTTTTCCTTATGGCAGAAACATTCAAAGTCCTTTCTTCTAGCTTTGTGAAACTTTCAGTACATGATTGTGATACAGTCACATTAGAGCCTTCTACTCTAACTGTAACTCACTACTCTTTTTTTTTTCTTTTTTGTCTCTGTGTGTGCTTGAACTCAGGATCTGGGTACTTTTCCTGAGTTTCTTCTTGCTCATTTGAGCCACAGCTCCATTTCCAGCCTTTTGTCAACTAATTGGAGCTAAGAGTCTCACAAACTTTCCTGCCTGGGCTGATTTTGCACTGCGGTCCTCAGATCTCAGCTTCTTCAGTAACTGGGATTAAAGGTGTGAACCACTGGTGCTGGGCTATAACTTAGTCCTCCTGGCTGATTTCTTCATCCCTTCTGTTCCCTAGTCTTCTAAGACTCTGGAAACTACCATCCTATTCTGAACTTCTATGAGATCACACGTGATCAAATGTAAAACTATCCTTTAGTATTAAAATGAGATTTTGGTGTCATATGAAGAGTGATTGTCAATAAATAAGAAGATCATAGTCTTGCCTTGTTCTGGGTTTGAGTCTTGAACAGTCTTGGTCTCTGCTGCCCCCAATGGAAAATGGAGAGGTGGACCAATGACCTGAAGATCTTGTCTATTACCTGTGATCCTCCTGCTTTATGTTGTTAAAAAAGCAGCATGCTCATTAACACTAAGCTGATACTGTTTTTTGAATATTTAAAATTCATATCTGATATTTTAATGATGTATCTGTCCCAAATGATTTTGCTACAATTTCACACTAATATTCATTAATAAATATATAATCCATGTATCACCCAGCCCCAACAAATGTAAGCCTATACATACCTTATAATGTCTGCAACCCATCATTCATTCTTTCATTGCCTCTACCAGGAGAATTTCTTTCCCTCTTTAGAAAAATGATCACTATTTAGACAGCAGGACAATATTTGATTTCCCTTGTCTGGACCCACAGGTTATGGGGAAAGAGTGAAATTTGCAAGATGTCACACGTCAGTCAGGCTGTGAAAGTTAATCAATGTGTTGAGTTGCCAATAGTGAGTGTCAATAATGAACAATGGTGATTGTTAGAAACCCACAATTTCTTCCAGATTGTGGGAGTTCTCCACTGCAGGTACTGCCATCAGAAGCACTCTTGGCTATACATTGTTCTTGCTTCCCATGCACTTGTCTTCTGTGTCTTCTGGATTGATGTCAGGAAGGATAATAAAAATAAGCCTGACCTCTGTAGTAAGAGGCTTTGGGATTCTAGCTGGGGTTTTGAAAGAGTCCTTTGTAGTAGTTTTCCATAACCTGCCAGCCAGGTCCTCCTGGTGCTCTGGGAGCCATTCCCCCCATGGACAGCTGGGGCTGACCTCTCCGGGTCAGCCCTGTGAGATGTGAGAGGATTGCTTTTCCAGGCAGTGCTTGCAGTTCATTGTGGGCATGAAAGGGCAGAAGAACAGAAGAACAGAACCCTCGTGCTCATGTAACTGCTCAGCAAAAGGGAAATCTGAGTGTTCATAGCAGCAGAGATACCTGTTTGATTTCCACATGGGGAAAGTACAGTGAATACATGGACTTTTCATGTCTTCATGAATCCTTGTATCTCAGCTTCTCCTGGGGCTTCAAGTTTTCTATGCTCAGGTCCATAGTTGATCTTCTTTTGTTCAAACTGTTTTGTAAAACTTCCTTATGAACAGTGCAAGATGATATTCAGATTTCTTCCAGCTCTTTTTCCTAACAAAAGTTGAAATGCAGAAAGAAAGCAAGTCTAACTCTATTATGTGGACTTTTCATTCTTTCTTGTTTTACCTGAACTATTATATTATCAGAAGTTAATCTTCACTAATGTGTTTCCTCTGTATTAGTAGAAAGTCATGGGAGAGTGGTGCTGTGTCTCATTAGCCACTTCCATGGAAATCCTAGTAACTAAAGTCATTGGAAAGAGATCCCTTCTCTTTGTCCTTCTCCAGCAGGAAAAAAAAAAACAGCTGTGGCAAGCTTGCACTGAAAGTGTTGTATGTAAGGAACTGTGTGAAGGACTTTAACATATCTAATCCTTACAACACTATACAACCCTTTCTTCCTTAGCTATATTTTGTGGTTAACACAACAGAGACAGAGGTTTATCCAATCTCATACAGAATGAGAAGGCAGGACACAACACAATCTTCACTCACAGAGACTATGTCTGCATGCTCTCATTTGTTTCTTTCATCTGAAATCCTTAAAGCTGGAAGCTCTCGACTGGGCATTGAAAAATCACAAAGACCTCAAGGAGCAATTCCCTGAATGTTCCTAATTTCAAATAAACTCTCAGAACATTAAACACATACTACAAAAAAATCAAGGTTACTTCGACACCTCTGTTTGATTGAAGTGGTCTCAGGTTCTCTTATTTCAATCTCTTTTCATTTTCAAAAGTAAACCAAGTTACATTTGAAAAAATGATAATGGCTACTGGAAATGGAAACAAAAGTTACATTCTGAAGAAAAGAGTAAATTGATACTCTAACCCTTGTGCTTGCTTTTCCTTGAAATGGGATCTCTTTGCTTGTTACTGAATTTCTCTTCTTTTCTTGTCAGTTGTGGGGCTTGAACTCTGGGCCTGGGCGCTATCCCTCAGCTCTTCAGTTCAAGGCAATCACTCTACCACTTGAGCTACAGGACCACTTCTGGTTTTCTGGTGGTTAATTGGAGGTATGAGTCATGGATTTTCCTGCCCAGGATGGCTTTGAACCAGGATCCTCACATCTCAGCTTCCTGAGTAACTAGGATTACAGGCGTGAGCCACCAGTGCCCAGCATTGGTATAAGCCTTTGGAGTTGGTAGTGTTTTCTTTGGCAATGTTTTATTTGTGTTGGTACTCTTTATTGTGTCTTATTTCCTATGAAAAGGTGGGCAATTGACTGAGGAAAGGGAAATGGCTTCGGGACAAAGAACAGAGAGCTTATATGAATAAGAAACTAAAGCTATGAAAACAGGCAGCATACTTGATATTTGTGAGGAAGGAAGAAAAAGAAACATGAAACTTCATGTGAATGATTTGGATTTAGTATGAAGAACAAGAGGTTCTCAGAAAAAAAGTAAGGGAAATGAGAGAAGTCAAGGAGAGAATTGAAAAGGAAATAGGCTAGTAGTATTTATGGTAAATTAAGGGAGAGAAAAACTGAGTTGAAGAAATAGAAAGATCAGAGATATGGATACCTTCAAGGATTTTACAAGTCCATTTCTACAATTAATTGTCTGTAATACAATGCTAGAGCAAAATCCACACCAAAAATTAAGCTATGTAATGGGATGACAGATAGTTATTAATAGTGTCCTTAAGAGCTAATAAATAATAAGAGCCAAAGGACTAGATGTCATGGTTTCATTTGCAGGTGGGAATTTTAGATGAAATTAAGCTTACTATATAACAGTGATATCTCTTGAGTGATTAATTCATGGAAATGTACATTGCAATTCTTAATAGGTTAAAGGCTCCTGAGAGCTTGGAGAGTATAAAAATTTTATTTCATATTTTCAGTATCCTTTACCTCCTTACGCAATCTCTCCTGTTCAATATCTTCCACCCTTTCCATTCTATACCTATCCTCAAATCAAATTGATCACTGTCTTAGGCTAGTTACCAAAAATAGCAGGTAAAGCTACACTGCCAATGACTTATAGGGAAGTGGTATCTCAAGGCTATAAGTATCAAGTATTAAGGGAAAGAGTCATAGAAGAGTAGGAAACAAATGCAAAGTACAGTGTTGTTGTGCTGGCTGCACATAACTCTAGGTTGTTTCTAGATAAGATGTATGGAAAAGCCATGGCACAGAGGGCCCTTTAGAAAGAGTTCATCTACTGTATTATTCTTGCATTGTTTCTCATTGCTCCATGATTATATGGTTTGAGCCTGTAGCACTTAGCCCACAATCGGTCAGATGGGCCAAAGACTCTATCCTGGGCACACAGTAATTTATTTGAGGCACAGAAATCTATGAACCACAAGGAATCTTAATGCCAAGTGAGGTGGGCAACAGTTTAATGTCTAGGCAGTAGAGGTTGAGATAAACGGAAGATTTTAAGGTATGTCAGATGCAACGTCACCGTCATAGATTCCTTTCTTCCAAAAACCTAAAAGCCTATGAGAAGAAGTGACTTTTTTTCTTTCTTTTTTTAACATGTTGAACTTGTAGCGTTTTGGACATAAACATAGCTAATAAAGTTTTATGGAACAAAGAAAGAATGCTTCAAAATATCTTTTCCAAGTTCAAAATTCTAGCTTCTAAAACAAGGCGCCTATTTTTTGTAATTCTACTCATGATATAGCTTGTCATTAGACACTATCAATTAAAACAGTAGCCGCTAAGTCTCTGCAATTTCTATGTTAAGTGTCTTTTTAAAAAAAACACTATGACACCAGCTGTGATGGCACATACCAGTAATCAGTGAGAAGGATGAGGCAGGAGGGCCGTGAGTTCAAGACCAGCCTGGGCTATACCTTAAAAAAATCCACAATCAGTTTTCAAAAAGCCAAACTAAGTTCTAGGAGTAGATAGATGCTTCAGTCATGCATGAACATTAAAAAAGAACTTTTCTGATACTGTCCGCTGAAAATTATTTGCTTTCTTTCAATCTTATTACAAATGTCATTTTAAAGTTTGATGATAATTATAACAGTTACTTTGAAAATTAATTCATTGGTTTATCTAAATACACTGTGGTTTCCCTTTTGGTAAGAATTTTAAAAAATAATGAAAAGAAACAAAGTTAGTTTGTCCCAGGATATGAATGAAGATACCAGGAAACTTTCACTAGATTTTACTAATTAATAGCTCTTCTTCAAAACCATACACTGATGCTGGGACAGTGCCCAGCAAGATTCAGATGGGGACCCCCCTCGAAAAAGAGAGCCATGGAGGCTAGAGGCCACATGAGACCAGAGGCAGATAATGAAGACACAGAAGCTCTATATTTTTCACTTCATGAGATGGGAAGCTCATGGATTTATAAGCAGATAAAGGATAGGCCTGCCTGGTACTACTATAGCTGGTGTAAGCTGCCACTATACAGCTGCACAGGAGTAGAGTGGTGCAGGAAAGCAACTGTCCATCTTGGAGGCTCTCCTTGCATCCAGACGGGTTGTGAAATATATTTTGCCATTGGAATGTGGGCAGGAAGGTATCCAAAGAGGTATCAAAAGAGCAGATATATGCAGGTTGATCCATTGTAATAATGAGGTGTACTAGACACTATGTTGAAAATGAACTTTTTTGGGGAGGTGGAGAGGGAAGAGATAGTAGGGGAAAAACAAAGGAGGAGGTAACAATGCTCGATAGGAAATGTACTCATTACCTTATTCATGTAACTGTAACCCCTTTACACGATTTTTACAATAAAAAACATAAAAAATCCATATGCTGAATATCAGATAAAGATTAATTTAACACATTATCATTCCTGTTATCTAATGCCACAATTAAAATCCCTAAGACATTGTTTTAAAATAAACATGAATGATGATAATTTTGGAAAATGATAATAAGATTAGAAAAAATTACCTAAAAGACTTATTTAAGTGAAGCTGCCTCCAGATAAACAAACAAACAAACAAATAACAAATAATGTAGACCTGGGTGCCAGTGTCTCATACCTAGAATTCTAGTTACTCGGGAGGCTGAGATCTGAGGATCATGGTTCAAAACCAGCCCAGGCAGGAATGTCTATGACACTCTTATCTCCAGTTAACCACCAAAAAGCCTGAAGTGGAACTGTAGCTCCAGTTTTGTTCCAGTGGTGGAACAAAATACCTCAGGGGCAGCACCTAAGCCCTTACTTCAAGACCCAGAACTGGCATGTACACACACACATACACACACACACACACACACACACACACACACACACACACACACACACACACTCAGTAGGTTACTGATGAACTATGGCTTCAAACCTGTCTCATGTTACACCCTATAAGGAATCTTAAAATATTTGCCCACAGTGTCATCTTTGTAGTTTTTCCATATAAATACAGATCTTAAAATTAGCCTTTATATTTAAAGAAACAAATACTATTCCATGATCACATTACTTCATGTCCTCATAAGCTGGCTGCCAATATATCTGAAAGAAAATGCTCACAGCTCTGAAATAATGACAACATTTGTAGATGCTCATTTCAGACCTTCATATGTCCAGAAACAGAAAAAAATATTGCAACAGAAAAATAACAGGAAAGCACATCTTTCTGTTTAGGCAAATTCACACAGAAGCAGTTGTTTCTTTTCAGAACCTATTTCATAAAAGAATCAGCTGACCGGTTTTAGAGACTAAAATATCGTTAATACAGGTATTTGCCCTTTCTCTGTGTTTAAGGATTTGCATTGTTTTTCTTCTCTAAACAGAACATCTTTCAGCACAATAACACACGTAGCATATTATAGTCCAGAAATGTGAGCAATAAGGTCATTCTCAATTTCCACAGACCATTTCTGTCTTTAATGCACATTAACTCACTTATCAGATGTGAAAATAAAAGTGTTTGAGATCTTGCTCTTTTGTGTTCTTTCTTTCTTGAGTTATCAGAAGAAAAACAAGGTCTATTTTACAGTATAAGAAAGACCAAGAGATAAAAGTAATTTTCAAATCTCATCCAAATTAAAGATCATTAATTGCCAAAGTTTCAAATAAAATGTCTACTTTCGAGTCAATGAGTTACTCATTAGGCCAACTTTTTTTTTTTTTTTTTTGAGTTTTAGACTATTAGCATGTAGTCACAGTGACACTTTGTGTTCACTGTTGGGGAATGCACTCTCGTAAAGTGTGAGATGAGCATCCCATGGTACACTGTGAGGGGAGTTCTGCCATGAAGTCCACTCTTGGGACCTCCAAAGGAGGAAATGAGAGACAAAGGGTATCAAATGAAATGGGTGAACTCTGATTAGATTAACATGAATATACTGTGTTATTTACTTATAAATGGCATCCTTCAAATTCTTTATTATTAATATTATTTTATTGTGAAAATACCATATAAAGGGGTTACAATTACATGGGCAAGATAATGAGTACATTTCTTATCAAGCATTGTTGCCTCCTCCTTTGTTTCCCCTTCACATTCCTTCCCCTCTCCCCCCTATCCCCTGGCCAAAGTTATAGAGTTCATTTTTCGACATAACGACTTGTACATCTCATTGTTGCAATGGATCCACCTGTATCCCTATTTAAACAATTTGTTTTTCCCCTTCCCCTCCACAAAGTATACCAGCATCAAATACAGTGAAAGCAGAGGTTATACCGTGGGGGAGGGACATACAAAGCAACAAAGAAATCATCTTATAAATATGTTAGAAACAATCGCATGAAAGAAAAAAAACATTTGAATACTTATCTTGGGGTACATTTCCCTTATTTGTATCCTTCAAATTCTTTGTTTTCCATGGCCTTAGAACATACCTTCTCTGATTTTTAAGTTCTCTGACCTAGAAATCATTGGATCTAAAATATCTCTTCTACATCATTTGTTTAGAGATGTGTTTCAGTTGTTTGTTAAAAATCTCAGTGAGTGATGAGACTTACAATAGTCCCAAATAAAATCAGATAGAAACTTATTTAGGTTCAAAGGTTGAATTTTCTTATGAATAGGAAGGATTCTACTTATACTTGATTAAATTGAATGATAAGAAATTTTAATCTATACTATCAAAAGAGAATCATTAAAATCCAAGTATCTAAATACATATTCCATAATAGCTAGTAAGCAATATTTATAATTTTAATTTAAAGAATATTCTATTTTAATGTTGCAGGTTTTAAAAATAAAGTTTATGTAATACAGAGTTACAGGGATGGCCAATAGACACATGAAGAAATGCTCAACATCCCTAGCCATAAAAGAAATGCAAATCAAAACAACATTAAGATACCACCTCACCCCAGTTAGAATGGCAAAAATCAAGAACTCTAATAACAACAGATGCTGGAGGGGATGTGGACAGAAGGGAACCTTACTTCATTGTTGGTGGGAGTGTAAACTTGTTCAACCACTTTGGAAAGTAGTATGGAGGTTCCTAGAGCTCCCCTATGTTTTACCCAGCAATCCCACTTTTGGGCATTTACCCAAATGTTTACAAACAAGACCACACAAAAGCTACCAGCACAACTATGTTTATTGCAGCATTATTTACCATAGCTAAGATATGGAACCAGCCCAGATGTCCCTCAGTAGATGAATGGATCAAGAAAATGTGGTATATATACACAATGGAATTCTATGCCTCCATCAGAATGACATTGCCCCATTTGTTAGGAAATGGAAAGACTTGGAAAAAATTATATTAAGTGAAGTAAGCCAAGCCCAAAGAAACATAGGGCCCATGGTTTCCCTTATTTGCAATAGTTAGTATATGTATGAGTCAAGCAGAAAAGGTCAGATAAGGTGATGCTAGGAAAATGAACCCTAAGATATGTATTTAAATGTTTTTTTTTCATGCATGTGTTTCTAACACATTTATAAGATTATTTCTTTGTTGTTTTGTATGTCCCTCCCCCACAGTATAATCCCTGCTTTTACTGTATTTGATGTCGGTATACTTTGTGGAGGGGAAGGGGAAAAACAAGTCGTTTAAATAAGGATACAGGTGGACTCGTTGCAGCAATGAGAAGTACAAGTTGTCATGTCGAAAACGAACTTTACAACTTTGGTGGGGGGTGGGGGGAGGATTGGGTGGGGGAGCGGGGAGAGGCTTGGAAGGGATGGGAAGGGGAAACAAAGGAGGAGGCTACAATGCTTGATAAGAAATGTACTCATTATCTTGCCCATGTAATTGTAACCCCTCTGTACAGTTTTTTTCACAATAAAAAAAAACCCCACCACTTTTCATCCACGTAGTAGAAGTTCAGTTTATCAAACTATTTATAATCAAGTAGTTAAAACGGAATTTCAGAACCTTTTAATAATTCAATTAGAGAATTGGATTTTAATACCATTCATTAATTAGTATGTTCAGACATCAAATATTTACCTATTATGTGTTGAGAAAGATGCAAATACATTGCCTCAGTTGGGAGGCCAAAGGCCAAGAGATATTCAGAATATCAGGGAATTATCATCCCACTAAAGCCTGGTCCAAAGTTGACTCCTCTTTCTTCATATGAGTCCTTTTAATTATTTATGATGTAACACTTTCTTTTATGTCTGTGATGTTTGAAGTTGCTTAAATACAGTTTGGAAATGGTCAGAAAACAGGAAATATGTGGCCTGGTGCTAGCTTAAGTGATAGAGAAGGGCAGGGCTCTGAGTTCAAACCCCAGTACTACCAAAAGCAACAACAAAACTATCCAGTGTAATTAACTTGGAATATCTGATGACTCTCCACAGAAACATCCCAATTATATATACACAAAAATACATATCTTTATTTAAAAATACTCTGTGCATAGAAAATCTCAAATTGGTTTATATCTATATAGGTTAAGTCACTTGTAGAGCTGAGCACAAGTGACATATTGGAGACATTATGTAGAAAAATGAACTTTACAACTTTGGGGGGGGAGGGAGGATGGAAGGGTGGGGATGATCAGGGGAAACAAAGGAGGAGGCAACAATGCTTGATAAGAAATGTACTCATTACCTTGCTCATGTAATTGTAATCCCTCTGTAAGGTATTTTCACAATAAAAAAAACTTATTAATAAAAAATAAAGCTTTTGGGGGTATATTTGATCATTTTATTGACTACCTTTTCCCCAAAATTTACTCTTTTTGATCAAATAGCATCTCCAGAACACTATTGGTATGCATACTAATGTATAATAATTTTGAGTAGAAAAAATTGTGCAGAGTTAATTTTTCATAAATGGACTGGCCTCATCAGTGAATTCAGCTCAGATTGGAAGAATCCTTGTGGAATATATTAAGATTTATGTTTTCCAATATTAAGTATTTAGAGATTCTGTGACTTCCTCCATAAGACACTCATTATTTACATGAATGCCTACATTCATACCAAATAGTCACTACAATTATGGGGGGAAATGTAAGATAAGGGAGCCAACAAAATGAAGACATCACTAAAACTGTAGTTAAGCTGGGGACTGATGGCTCATGCCTGTAACCCTAGCTACTTAGGAGGTAGAGATCTGAGGATTTTGGTTGGAGGCCAGCTGGGGCAGGCAAGTTCATGAGACTATTTCCAGTTACTCACCTAAAATCCAGAAGTGGAGCTGTGGCTCAAAGTGGTAGAGCACTAGCCTTGGGCAAAATAGCTCAAAGGCAGCACCCAGGTCCTGACTTTAAGAAGCCCCACCACCAATAAAAAAAACAAAACAAAAACTGTAATTAAGACTTATGCAAATTCCAATTTAGCTGGCTCCAGTTTCATACTGACAGGCAGCCAGAGTAACTGGGGACATTTCCAGGAAAACTCATACTATTGATGGCATCTTCAGCCACAGAAATCTCATTGTCTGCATTATTGACTAGAGTCCATTAATATTCAAAATTACTGAAGTATCAAAGTTGCTATAATTTTGTAAACACAAAATGGGACTTCCAAGCAAAAGAAAAAACATTCAAGATCCTCCAACCTTGTAATATATGAGAAACAAAATAAAAATGACAGTTTTGCCTAAAGTATTGTTGTTGGCTGATGAAGTAAAAACAACTAGACAATTCAAAGTATACAAGTATCACTCCAATCCCCAGTCACCTCTGATATTGAACACTAGGAACTGTTGCACATTTTGCACACATTGTCTCACATAATAGTAAAAGTGATTATATAAGCAAAGCGATTTACCTACAATTTATATAAGAGGAAACTAAGTGGCAGAAAAATTAAGTAGTTTTTCCAGTATCACTTTGTATACCAACAGTTGAAATTGATAACTAGATTGCTTTTTTTCCCCACAAAACACTACATTCTTTACTGGAATATCCAAGAAAAGAATCTTGAGATTATAAGTGAAAGATGAATTAACTATATAATGTTATTAAAATGATATTTGATAAGATTAAAAGCAGACAGGATGTTTAATAAGACCATTGGGAAAGAGGAATGAGGAATGATTAGAATATACAGCTTCTTTGTGGGCTTGGTTTCCTCATCGATAAAATTACTTGTTTTGCTCAAATTAAACTCATTTTTAAATTTAGAGTCCCATTTACAGGGCTTCATGAAAACTAGAAATGATCAGTTATAACTCTGAGTCTGTATTAAAATTATACTTGAAATAGTCGTAACTTCTTCATATTTATTTGAGGAGTTTTCATGGCTAAAATGACATTTTATTAATTCAAGAATTCTGGACATTAAATCCTAACCTGAAGAATGCTAACATTCTTTGACTGCTTAAAATCTGTCATATAACTTAATTAATAGTTATAAATATCCAATGAGATAGATATTACTTTTTTCCATATAGATGAAGTAATAGAAACTCACAAAATAAATTACTTTCTCAAGATACCACAGCTAAAATGTAAATCTGGATTTAAATATGGATCTATCTTAGGTCCAGATCTACATTTTCTATTTGTTCATTTGCTTATTAGATAAAAATTTGCAGAGTGATAATATCTATTTGGCATTGTGATGCTTAGAAAATTGATCTGATCACTTTCATTTATCTCTCTATTATGTACCTAATAGAGTATATCATTGGGTAAATAATAGATATTCTCTATTATGGAAATAATGCCTTAACAAATAAATACAATAGCTATAGAAAAATTGTTTAAAAATTTGTGTAGAAAAAAATCACATGATGGGGTTGGGAAGGTGGCTCAGTGGTAGAGCGCTTGCTTTGCACGCATGAGGCCCTGGGTTCGATTCCTCAGCACCACATAAGCAAAAAGAAAAAAGCCGGAAGTGGTGCTGTGGCTCAAGTGGTAGAGCACTAGCCTTGAGCTGAAGAGCTGAGGGACAGCGCCCAGGCCCAGAGTTCAGGCCCCACGATCGGACCCTCCCCCCCCCCCCCAAAAAAAAAGAAAAAAGAAAAAAGAGAAAAAAATCACATGACATTGTTGCAATGGGTCCACCTGTATCCCTATTTAAACGATTGCAACAATGAGATGTACAAGTCCTTATGTCGAAAATGAACTTTACAACTTTGGGGGGGGGCGTGGGAGGGGAGGAGGATTGGTTGGAGGGGAGGGAGGGAAGAGGATTGGATGTGGGGGGCCGAGGAGGACGGGAAGGGATGGGAAGGGGAAACAAAGGAGGAGGCTATAATGCTTAATAAGAAATGCACTCATTAAGGGTTGGGAAGGTGGCTCAGTGGTAGAGCGCTTGCCTTGCATGCCTGAGGCCCTGGGTTCAATTCCTCAGCACCACATAAGCAAAAACAAAAAAAGCCGGAAGTGGCACTGTGGCTCAAGTGGTAGAGTGCTAGCCTTGAGCTGAAAAGCTGAGGGATAGCGCCCAGGCCCAGAGTTCAGGCCCCATGACCAGACCCCTCCCCCCAAAAAAAGATATGTACTCATTATCTTGCCCATGTAATTGTAACCCCTCTGTACAGTATTTTCACAATAAAAAAAGAAAAAATCACATGATACTATAACAGGAATTAGCATAAGGATGATTGGATGGTCAAGTCATGTCTCTTTGTAGAAATCAGTTCTTTTTTTAAGTAAATTGAGTCAATATTGAAGAATGAAAATACAGAATATTATTGAAGTATTATCAGACCTCTATGAGAGAAGAGGGAGTCCATGACACTTTTAAGAGAAAGGAGTCATGGCCAAGTCAATGGTCAGTTATCATTTCAGGACTGGGATATTTATTGGGTATGGTTAACAAAAATTTTCAAAGAAATAGAACTACTTAAATGTCTCATGAAGTCTTTTTAGAACATTTTCCAGGTAATTTTAACCAGAGTAGTTGCATTATCTAAATTTGATCTGTATAGAGCTAGTTTTAGAAGTTCAGGTGAGATGGTAAGGCTGGTCCTATGATTCCAGGAACCACAGTTAAAAGATGACTGGTTGGCTAAAAGTGATGTTGGCAAGCTCTTATTTCACTGCTTTCCACCATACATATGGTCTTCTTGTGCACATTTTACTGTAGCTTGACCAACATATGGAGTTGTTTTTTGTTTGCCTGACAAATATGAGGTGCATGCCACCGTCCTTCAGAAATGAGGATTCACTCTTCCACAAGCAAGGGCTGAACTTCTGGTATCACCTCAACTTCAGTGCCAGCATTATTTCAGCCTAGTGACAGTGCCGATTAATTTTGAGTACCCTGTATGGTGTGCAATTCAATAACATTAGGCCAATGGTAAGGGTTTAGGATATGCAGTTAAGCTTATATTAGCATCTGCTCTCCTACCAGTGCAATGGCAGGGGACCTAATTGATATGTGAAAGTGCTTTGGGTAATTTGGGTGTGTGAGGAGATTACAGAGGGGGAAAGGGGCCATAACTCAATATTCCCTGATATTCCCTGCCCTCTGCACCTTGCCAGTCAGAAATTACAGTCTTCACCTGTGTGATGGATTGTTATTTCCACATGTGGGATTTCGTTTTCTCCTTCTTGTCCCATCATCTTTGCAAATCCGCTTGCCTCATAGCAGGGTTCTGAGGGTTAATCATTTATTTAGTGTGTAGAAAAGTACTTTGAGCATCTCAGAAGAAATATCTTATATACAGAATAAATAATACAACAATAACAAGCTAGAGAGTTGTAGTTAGTGTGCATCTCTCATCTGAGGTTCTGTGTGAACCCTACCAATTCTTTATCCATGGGCGGGCAGGTTGAATTATTGGAGCAAAACACACACATTCCTAGCTCACAAAATAAATGTATGACATAGCAAGAGAAGAGTTGATCCAAGCAAGGAAGGTAACAGAGAGGCAAGGTAATCTAGAGTGGATTCTTAACTGGTTATTATCTAACAAGATCTTTTTTAGTTGTTTCAAGAACAGTCGATGAAGGACAAAGGAGAGGTACATTGTACACATGCATGGAAAGTCCACAATGAACACCCACCTGTACAAATAATGTAAGCTAAAAAAACCCTCTTAAATAACAAAAGAATGTTCCAGGAACTTTTAGGGGTTCTGTGGGATATTTTAGGATGTACTATTTCTCTGAAACTTCTGCCCTATCCTTATTTACTTTTGACATGTTGAATACCTTCTTTTTTTGGTGGTAGTGGTAGTCCTGGGATTTGAATTCCAGGCCTCATACTTGCTAGGTAGATGACCTACCACTTAAGCAATGCTCTCAGCACTTCTTTGTTTTTAGTTATTTTCAGGTAAGGTCTTTTGTCCAGGGCTGTCCTCCAACTATCAACCTCCAAATCTCTTCAGGAATTGTTTGGATTTCGGGTTTTGAGTCTCTTTGCCGCTAAATGATTCTCCCTGCCCCCTATAACCCCAATGGTTATTTTATTGTGAAAATAGTATACAGAGGGGTTACAATTACATGAGCAAGGTAATGAGTACATTTCTTATCAAGCATTGTTGCCTCCTCCTTTGTTTCCCCTTACCATCCATTCCCATCTATCTCCCCTTCCCCCCCCTCCCCATGCCAAAGTTCCAAACTTCGTTTTTTGACATAACGTCTTATACACCTCACTGTTGCAGTGGGTCCACCTGTATCCCTATTTAAATAATTTGTTTTTTCCCTTCCCCTCCACAAATTATACCAACATCAAATACAGTAAAAACAGGGGTTATACCATGGGTGAGGGACATACAAAGGAGCAAAGAAATAATCTTATAAATATGTTAGAAACAATAGCAAGAAATAAAACCCATTTAAGTCCTTATCTTGGGGTTCATTTCGTCTAGCATCAACTTATCTGCTTGTCTCAGACATATACCAGTTATTGCAAATAAGGGAAACCATGGGACCTATGTTTCTTTGGGCCTGGCTTGCTTTACTTAACCCTAAATGATTCTTAAAAGAGAAAATGGAAACTGTTTTCTTTCTCAATGGATTTTAAAAAAGCATCAGTATGTAATCACTAAATACCAATTTATAAAGAAAGAGACAATTGTAGTCAGCTACAAAGCCAAAAAACTTATTTATTCTCTTTTCTGTTACATAGTTGACATAGTTGTAGACATTACTGCTGTCTTTCTTTCTTCATCTATGAGTAGGAGTGGTGCTACATAACTCTATAATCATACAAAGTAAGTAAAGCACCTAGAAAATTCAACGAGTTGTAAACTAAATGCAGTTTTTCAATGAGTTATGAAATAAATGCAGTATTGGCTATTTTTCTCATTTTATCAGAGGCGAAAGCTGTGATTAATTAGGTCAATTCATACATTAAGAAAACTGGTGGAAACCCAGAATTATTTATTATCATTTTTTTTTAGAGCTCCAAGCAGTCAGAGAAGATAGACTTGTAGTTAGTTGGTTTAGTAAAGAAGGGGGACAGATAATTTTTCAAAAAATAAACAGAAAACAAGTTTGAGTTCTTGCCATAATTAGAGCGTTGTCTATTTATAGAAAAGAGTCTGATCCAAAGGCAACACGATGCAATTAGGTCTTGGATAGACAGGGCAGATGTGGCACTGCTAGAGTTGGAGAGGGAAGTGTGAATCTTGCAAAGGCAAGCTGGACAGGGTTGGAAACTGTGCATCAGACTTGACCAATCCCAGCCACTTCGAGGCCAGGGACTTTGGCTTCACTGCAGATGCCCTGCTTCTCCTAAGTAAGTGTTGCCTGCCCTCTTCTCTAAAAAGCTTTTCTAAATGTTTGCTTCATTCCTGCCACACATTGTTGTACTGTCTCTTTTGCTTCCTACTTTTCAGAAAGCATGGAGACCAGCAGCCAGGAGGAGCCAGGAGCAACTAAGCTTCTGGACTCCTGGAATTTGAACCTTCTGTGTTCAGCTATCCCCATAGCCTGGCTGCCCGTTAACCAAGCAGCTGGGCTGCTTACCAGCCTGCTTACCAGGATCCTAGTAAATGGTTGTGGCAGGCAGCAGCAAAGGGAAGCAGTGTGGGAGGACTAAAAAGCAACTGGGAACAGAGTAATAATGTTCCTTATGGAAAATTGAGCTGGAGTAAAACAACCAATGAACACACACACACACACACACACACACACACACACACACACACGTTTTGCCACAGAGGGCAGTTTAGCTGAAGAGCAAAGCTGAAGCCAGATTTTGATGACTAGGCCTTTGGGAATGATTTGAGGCCATAAACAAGAACGGAGGAAAGTGAATTTGCTTCCTATGTGCCTGGGAGATGGTGTTGCATGGCCTTGGAACACCAAGAGAATGGGGACAGATACCCAGGTTCTGTCATTTATGGAAGATCGACTGACTGTCTCATCAAGAAGAAGATGCCTTACCTGCTCAGATTCTCTCAAAGAAAGGAGCACAGGGACATGGGACAATTTGCTTTGTAACTGTTGACTGCCTTTCGTGACAGCTGTATTCAACCATCCCACCTCTTTGGGGCTGGGGTGTGCTTTACAAGAGGCTTTGCCCAGGTCTATGTCTCTAGCTTCCTTGATCTATTACCTCCCCATTTTTTTTCACACCTGCTTTCCACATTCCCCAATCTACACCACAAAATGATCGATTCTTCCCTCCCCTCTCAGATCCGAAAGGAGGCAGCTCACAATTCAATAGAATAAACAAATGTATATTTGGGATGAGGAGGATGGGGGATATAACATTTGTCAGCCAGAGAAATCAATAATCCAAATATTAGCAGGTCTCATATCCTCTTAATAGCCTCGTGTTCAATACTCCTTACTGCAGAAAAAAACCTTTCATTTCCTTTGGTGGGAAATCTCCATGTCTAAGGCATATAGATTCCATGCCTGAGGCAAAGGCTACATGATTATATAATCTAAATAGTTTGAAGTTGTATGAAATAAACTATTTCATTCCCAGTATTGGAAAAGAGTGGTTTTTAATAGTGCTGCTAACCTTTTACCATCAAACATTGTTGCTTATTTATTCCTTTCATCATTTAAAGCAATGTATTGACAGATAGGTAATTGTAATAATTTCAGTGCAATGTAATATTCAGCTGTTTCATTCATGTGAATTCCAATATCATATTGGGAGTAGTCTCAGGAAAATTAGATCAAAACTTCATTAAGTTATATAAGGAAAGGACTTGTTAGTTCTCTTCCCACTACCTATGAATACCAGACTCAATTTAATGAATGAGAATGAAAGACTGTGCTATACAAACTTAAAGGGTAATTCTAAGAATATTGATCATTGGATTGCTTTTATTTGGGTTACTAAGAAAGAATAAATATATACATATATATTCATGGCTAAATATTCATGGATGAATATATAATCTCTGGGATTTGCACGCCATTTTGGAATTACTAGAGTGTTTTCATAGGACCTAGGTAGAACATCTAAGTAAAGCAATGATAAGCAAGCCCATTTTACAGCTGAGGGAACCAAAGTGGAGAACTAAAAATCTAGGCAGAGCAAACAAAAGGCAGATATTATTTTTCCCAAATTAGCTTGAGTACCATTCAGATGTCCTTCCTTCATTTTCCTTTCTTGTTATTGTTGGTTGTTTGGGTCAATAATTGGCACCAGTTAAAATAAAGCATTTTTGTCACTTATTGGAACAAAAGAATTTTAATGTCTTTGACCTATCCAGAGCCTGACTTTGATTTACTTCCAACTCTAGACTTGTCTTGTCTGGCCTCCACCTGGCCTCTCTTCTCTCTAAGTAGCACAATTCCAGTCAATGAGGATTTCACTTGCTGTCACTTGCTCCCCAGCCAGGCCTCCACATTCTAAGCACAAATTTGAAACTAAGTTCAGAGAACAAAGATAAACAGATTTTTCTAGCAGAACTAATAGGTATTCCCAGGCAATTCCTTCCGTATTTTTGCACAGCGTATGCTGTTCATAAATAATGTCAGAAGTGGGCCTTCGCTCTTTTAGAAAGGTGGTCATTTAATGTAAGTAAATCCACATTAAATATTGAAGATCAGAAAAAAAGCAGCCTCTTCAAAGAGGTCGTATTTAAGTGAAAGAAAAAAAAACATAACAACAATGTAGAGGGAGAGACCAGCCTGGTGCTGGATGGCACAGAGTTAATGGCTCATAGAGAGCACATACATGTTTTTTAAAGATGTTTTATTGCTTACAAAAGGAAGTAGTCTTGAGAGACTGGATACATAAACTGGCTCCAGCCAGCTGTCAGACTAGGAAGGATCCTGTTCAATTAGTGTTGTAAAATAAAATACTTTGTAAAGGAAATAAACACAATGCGAGCAAAGATTCATGTTTTCAAATATACACAAGGTTTGAATTTTTAATTAGGACTGCTAATTACAGTCATCAGAAAGCAGAACAGAATAGATTTTACCTTACATTTAGCAGACAAGCCTTCAACCCCAGTGTATTTTTCAATTTCATTAATATTTTATGAAAATGGCCCTTGCAGCTTCAGCCCATTCTAGCCTCCTACAAAACTGCCCCATATTATGGATGCCAATGCCTTTAAGCCATGTACATTAGTGTGATGACAAAATGCAAAACAGCATCTTGTCAACCATTGCATCAATTGATTCTATTAGATGGTATAAAAACAGTTGGGTGTGAGTTATAATCTCAGTGACACTAATGATGAAGCAAGACACTAGCTGAGAGCAACCATTAGCTATAAGCCAGAAATTAATGATTCTAATATTTTTGAACAAATTAACCCTAATGAACTGGTCTTGCAAATACTGCATTATCTACAGATAAGTCAGTTAGTGGGACAACACTATTACACTAGAAAGGTGGTAATCGTGTGCAAATAAGGCTATTCAAGAAATGCAAAATCAATGTGTAGGTATTTCACCAGTTTGTATGTCTCCTATGCCTAGTTTTATCTCTGATATAATAGAGCTTCTATTAGTCACTTTCCCAATTATGATGTAATAGCGAGTGACTTAATGTTTGGCAAAAATCATCTGTAATAGAGTGGAAAGGTATAAATTCTCCACCAGTGAAAGGGTGACTTTTGGAAGCTAAAATTTGCATATTTAATATTCAGAGAACTTTCCTAAATGTAAAATGAAGGTTTCTCTGTCAGTCACATTTATTTTTCTTTCATCATTATAAAGAATATCAGCACTCCTCCATACTTCATTTGCTAGAGTGGGAGTTTTCTAGCTAAGGCGCTTAGATAATAAGTCATGCCAACACTACTACTTGGAATGAGGCATAAATTCAACTACTATGACTGTTTTGAAAAGTTTATTACAATGACTGTGAACTTTATATTGATGCTATGGCTTTGAAAACTAAAAGACACAATGGGTTTGGAAAGTCTGTGCACAAGAGAAAAATAAAACAATAGTTTTATCCATACCTGCATTCTCTATTATTCTAATTGTGCCAAAGTTAATGGAATTCCTTCAACTATAATAAATTTGACAGAGCAGTCAAATAGAATTCCGGCCCCTAAAATATTTGCCACCAAATTCAACTGTTACTCAATACAAATTCATGGACGTGTATGGAAATAATACAATGAAATTTCTTTTAAACATTCAAAGATGTTAATAAATATGGGTTGATGGTATTTTTGTCAGTGATTCTGCTCAGGTTGCTTCCTGTGTCTTTTCTATACAAGTTTTCTATACAAGTTTTCTCTCTTTATTCCAAATGCAGTCCTAATATAATCGTATTTCTTTACAAAGTACCCCCACTTTTTGATTTCTTTAATGGTTAATAACCGCTCAAATCTGTGGTACCAGACCTTGGAAACCCATTCACCAATACAGCACAAAACCCAAATGGCTAATTTAAAGAAGAGGAAACAACAGTAAGGCATTTGCCAAGAACAGTTTGTTGGCTTAACTTTGACTTGCTTTCTGGGGAAGGAAGAAAACAGAATTTTCAATGTGAGCTGTCAGCCCTAGTTATGACAGAAGCTCACTAGTGAGGATCCAGAGCTCCTTCCATTGGCAAAAAGAAGCAAAGAAACCTTCCAAACAGAAGTCTTTCAAGATTCCTCTACAACTCCACTTAAATAATTTACTTTTTATTTTTTTTAAGGCTATTCTTTTTAAAGTTGGCTGACATGTGCATTGACAAGCATGCTTTACTGCACAAGATGACTTGTGTATTTGGAAAGGGTGGAAAAAGCACACACACATTTTTTTTCAATTCTTAGAATAAGAAAACTACTCTATTTTCTTTGGGGGAAATGCAGTTATCTTGTACTCTACCTCAGCCAATGAGACTAAATATAATGAGTGTAAGTAACATAGCTGCTTTCTTTGTGAAAGATTGCATAGTAATTTAAAAACCAAGCCAGTGGCTGTGTACTTAATTCAGAAAATTCCAACTGGCCATTAACTGTTAGGTTTAGGCAGTAAAACCTTAAATCTGTTCATCAGAAGATAATATATTAAGTTATTGAATCTGTGAAAACTTAATTTAAAAATTCACCCCTTTAAAGTTTTGACAGTTACTAGATAGTATAGTGGAGGAATAAAATGATGTGGAAATAATGACTTAAGTGTGGTCCCTGATTTTCTAGATCCTTGGCTTCATGCTTCAATATTTATGATGATGCTTAGTGACTAAAATGGAAGGTAGAGAAACAACATGGCTATTTAGGTCATTCATGTATATTTAGATTATAAACACACTGATTGACCTATGCTGGCTAAGTACCTTTCTAGCAATGTACAAAAGACTCTTCCCACTTATCCTCTCACAAAATGATCAAAGGAATTTCTTTACGGAGAGGACCATTTATGAATTGATTAAAATAAGGCTACATTTTCTGAATCACAATAAAATATTCTTTCAATAAGCAATTATTTCTTCTTTTCTAGTCCTATAATATTTTTATGCCTGTTAAAATGACTGATACACTTCTACCTCGTATGCAATTTTATATTATGTAGAACATATTTTTATAAGATAACATCTTATTGAAGACATCTTTAAATTTCTCCTTCATTTCTCTTCATTCTTTATAAATCTTTCTGTGGTTTCTATGGGGGAAACATATACCTGGCTAGGATGATGTTGGCCATAGGTTAATGTTAAATAACATTAATCATTCTTAACTACAAGGTCATCTCTACTGGATGAGAGCCTGGCATCTTTACTATACCTTATGTCGGACCAAGGAAACAAGTTGCATAGTTGCTCTAGAACAATGGTTTCTAAAATAGGCTTTCAAGTTGCAATGGAAAAGTGCCTAGAATTATTAAGAGACTAGAGTTAAAAATCATTATGGGTAAGTTCAATCTCACCCCCTGACAAATCTAATAAATTGGAAATACATGTAAAAATTTATTTGGAACCAATTTCCAGGTTTGCAATCAATCAATACTTTGGAACTTAGATGTACATAATTGGTGGAAAAAATTTTTGGATCAGCCAATAGTGCTCTTAAAAGTTATTCTGAAATTTGGACAATTCAGAATTTCTCATGTATTGATCCCAGGACTCTACCCCTATCTAACCAGTAAGTAAACAATCACTTCCCAACAAAACAGAACCAAAACAACCCTCAGTGGCTTCTAATCTCCATCTTTTTCAGAGCAATTACTTTTTATATGCACTGAATATATGTTCACTCATATAGTCACTCTTTCATGTATTGCTGTGATATACATGGACTGTGCATCTATAGCTGTGTTCTACTCTATATCATATATTTCTTAAGCACTAAAACAGTCAATTAAAATGTGCTAAACTGAAAAGTAAACGTGAGATTTCCATGAATATAAAATTTTAAATTGATTATATGTTGAAGCAATAATTTTTTGACTTATTGTTAAATAAAAATATGTTATTAAAGTTAATTGTACCTGCTTCAACTTTATGTCTGACTACTACACAACTTAAATTACATATGTGACTCACATTATCTTCTTTTGGACAGTACTAACCTTCAGGGTAGTAAACATTGTGGTAAGCTCTAGGGACTTTAAGATGAAAACAGCAATGATCTAGCCTTCAAGGAGCTCAGTTTAGTGCTAACATAAAAAGTCTGGAGTGAAAATTTATACTATATTATTTCCCAGTGGCTTGCCATCTAAACCTAATGTCTTTTTTTTTATTGCCCTTTCGGTCCAGTCAGTATTCACGATATGTAAAAGTCATTTAACACTTATAATATTCGCCCTGATGTCATCACATGATGAAACATTAGGTTAGATGCTAAGAAAAATTGGCCTATTTTGCTAAACTTTTACTTCCAGAGGTCTTAGTCACATGGCCTCAGCCCCTAGCCATCAAACTAGTTTTTCAGCAATGGTTGCAACTGCATTCAACATTCACACTTAAAGTCATTGACACGTCCTTCTGGGATTAGGACACATTCGGTCATCAAGCCTTGAGTTTTCCCTAAAACTACAACTTGGGTCTCAGTCACTACCATTGATCTGACTCAAACTTCCTGAAATGAAATGTGCAGTCCTTGGATACAATGTATCAGAAGGAGGACAATTGCTCTGCAACCCTCCAGAGCACATCATCCATATTCTGTCACAGCATTGTTGGGCCATAATAATTATTTTCTGGAACCTTGAACAGAAATCTAGATTATCAACCAATAGCTTTATAGCTGCTATGGCTTGATGCTTTCTGTGGCCCTTTGACAAAACATTTCCACGTTTATAAGCAGCTCTTTGTTGCAGTGCATATTTCCCTCAGAATAGTTTTTATTAGTCGATCCTTTCATGCTGTATGTATATGAACTTAATTTCAGAGAGAGGTAAAGGCATTTTTGACATCCCAGCAATAGCCTTTTTTCTATGACAGTTCCAAAATGTTTTGCCTTTAGGGGGGGAAAAGGTGGAGTTAGTGACTTGGCAGTCACTAAGCCAAATGCAGCCTTGTTAGGACAGACAAATCCATTTGCTCAGTGTTGTACTCTCTGGTCTAGGCTCTTTTGCTTACTACCTGATTGGATAATGGTAGAGGTTGACTGACAACTATGACAAAGGCCACAGGGCCATGTCTTAGTGATGGGAATTGATGGCTCTGTAAATACAGTCCTTCACCTTCAATGCCTTTAAATACTCTATGATTAACCTAAGTATTTCAGATTTGCTGCTATTTTTATGTTTGCCTGGTCCTTCACAATTGACTCAGAGCCCCCAAAGACAAGATTAGACACTGCAAACACTTTTATTGTTCAGTTGAAATATTTATTTTCTGTAAACATTTGATTAAGAATGCTAATATTCTATTTCACCAAAATGTGTTCATGAATCTAGGACTTCATGACAGATCATCCATTATCTCAGGATTCTGACATACGACCAGCCTAATAGTCTTTGTTTTCCACAAATATAATTATTATTAAGAACCATTGTCATAATATTAACTAGAAGAAGAAAATAATATCAATGCCACAATGTACTCCTTAGTTCTTGCAGCAATGTGTTATTTACTTGGGATTCTGTTTTTGAACCCAATCTCCTTGAAGAAATGTTGCCAAGATAGTAGATAGAATGGGCTTTCATTACTGAGAGTAAGTTTTTATTCATTTTGTTTTGGCTTGGTATAGTTTTTTTTTCAGTATCTCATGTCAAGTACTCTAAAGTTAAGACAATACATCTTTATTTTTATATGTTATTCCTTTTTAACTAAAAACTGATCTAGGTAGCCACATTTCAAAGACAATATTAGTTTGAAGCTTCAGTAAAAAGATGTAAAAAAACTCTTTTAAGTAGCTTTTACATTCCTGTGGGAATAACATTTATATGACAATTATTTTAAGAAAGCTGACTTCCTAGAAATGCTATAATGGTCTTCAATCAAATCAAAGCCAATTTCAGATTACAGATCATTTGGGTCAATTTCACAAGAAAAAAATGAAAGGTTTTATGTATGCTTAAAAAATAACTGGGTTATGTGAAAGCCATTTTCAATTGCATTTGGGAAATATTTGTGTCACCTAACCAAATGTAGATTAAAAACATTAACAATAAGCCAAACACAAATACCTAAAAGGCTGAAAATCATCATGGAAGCCATGATGTTATATTATTAAAAGAAGCAAAATATATTAAAAGAAGCAAAATTCTAATAGCTTAATCATAACTATATTAAAACTTAATTAGAAAATAAGTTAGTCAATTACATAAATCCATAAGCATTTAATATTGTAGTTATCACTGGGTACATTCAAAGATGAATCACTAGTATTTTCTACTGTTAATACATGGTTAATTAATGATTAAACAGTGTTTTATGGCTCACTCATTAATGATTTATTATTGTTACTTAAACAGTTTCTCAGATCTGAGTGCCTTAAATAGACATCTTAAGACTGCTTTCCAGGTTTGCCTTCTTTCTACTCTATTGGTTACTGCAGTTTGCATCACATTATTATGCTCTTCTTTTACTATGAATATCAAACATCTTGATTTCCTGGCAGGTAAGAGCTACTAATCCATTGACATAAATTTTCCTACTACAGTTGGGTGTGAGAATAGCATAGATCTTTCCAAGTTAGTTCAACTCTCTTTTGGATTTTCCTAAACTATGAGTGGGAGAATGGAATATGGAAGCTTAAAGTAAATTAACTCAACTGGGGACCCATCTTAAAAATATGCCCCCTGTTCATAACACTTAGGCTGTCCTAGGTTTATTTATCTTGGGAAACTGTCTCTCTTGGTGGCCAAAACAGTTTTGTTTTGGTCATGTGACCTGAGACCTGAGTGAAGCTAACCTGTGTATTTTCAAGCCTTTTGTGTGGATGGGGACTTTGGTCTTCTCATTATGCACTCCCTTTGGAGCTGGCCCATCCATGAGGTGCAACAATAGAGCTTGGACCACTTTCTGAGAATGGAATCTTTATCACAAATGTGCCTGTCATTGCTTCTGGATTTGCTTGAGTCTCCCAGAATGCAATTATGCCCTCTGATAAGTGTCTGACAACCAGACTGAGGTGTTTTCATTCCATTTTGGGAACTACATGGAAATAGCTTCTGGGGTGTGACATTGCAATGTTAATGCTTGTCTTATGTATCTATTTGTTCCTACCAGGGGAGTCTGTGGCTGCTAGGAGACTGTTTTGTTGGTTTAGAAATGACACTAATGCTGTGGATAAGACTATTCCGTTAGGAAAAAAAATAACTGTCACGTGGGTGCAGTGAATCTATTAAACTTAACTCTTCTCTGAAATGAAAATACAGACAGTCAGAGGGTACACTTTTTTTTAACATCTGCTAAGGAAAGACAAAGAATTCTTCTATTCTTACCATGGTAGCCTTGTTTAAATAGGGATACAGGTGAACCCATTGCAACAATGAGATGTACACAACGGCTATGTGGAAAAACGAACTTTACAACTTTGGCACGGGGAGAGGGAAGGGGTGGGGGAAAGGGATGGGAAGGGGAAACAAAGGAGGAGGCAACAATGTTTGATAAGAAATGTACTCATTACCTTGCCCATGTAATTGTAACCCCTCCTTACGGTATTTTCACAATAATAAAAAAAAAAGGAATACAGATGAGTCTTATCTTATGTAACCTGGCTCTATTCTTTTACTAATAACCATTTTCCAATTAGTTACTAAATATCAAATTATAATTTCATAATGTAAAGTCATGGGACACTTATAGATTGCCAAGAAAATAAAAAAATTAAAAATGTTGATATCAAATTTAAATGGAGAAATTACTATGTTGTGAGATCGTTTCTGTCCCATATGGAAAGCAAGGATGGCCCAGAATTGAAGAGGAAATTGATTTAAGGCTGCTTATTAACCCTAATACCAGTTTATAAAGGCTAAATTCAGTTGCTTACCTGAGTTCAAGGGACAGTATTTTTACAATTGTAAAGTATTTGTTACAGCGTAGCTTCAATCTTCTGATATACAAGAGTAACTTTTCTTTGCATTTCTAGAAACTTTGTTAAGAGTCCTAGTAACTTTATAATTCAAAATCATACATTGCCAGCAAACTTTTGCCAGATATCATATTGTTAAAATGTATTTGCATCCTGTTAACTTTCAACCTCCGATGAGGCAGGGATTGACTATTTAGAAATTTAAAGGAATTTACTGAAAGTTGGAAGAAGGATGCAATAAATGCAAGAGCTGTTTAAATGTTTTAAATTTTTATACAAGCTTAAACTAAGAGATAATCAGCTTTATAATTGTCAGTTTAGATATTTAATTTTGTTACATTCATGAATGTTTCCATTTTCTACCTAGCATACTCTTTGAATTATAAAAATTAGTTCTCATTCATTTCCATGTCTATCACTCATGTCACTGATTTTTATTTGGGTATCTGCTGTTGGACAGATACTAGACTGAGCAAGGACAGAGAAGTCAATTTGGAAAACAAATAGTCTCATGAGTTAGAAATAATGTCACATTCTAGAGAGAGGTGATATGGTTCAGTAGAAAACCAGGTATCTGTTTTGTAGCAAAATATCAGTTGCCAAATATCTTTTTAGATATATATACATATATTTTATATGTGTATGTATATATAGTATTGCATTTATTTACATATGTAATTGATATAATATAGAATTACATATTATTTATGTAGTACATAATTTGTATATATTTATTTATTTATAGTTTTATTGGGGTAATGATCTTCAGTGAATCTGAAAAGGTTTATTTTAGATAATGATCCATCTTTTATCCAAAGCAATATTTTGTAGTTGTACCTGGTACTATCTTGGAGCTTATCAAGGATAAATCCTCCTTCAGTGACTTCCAGAAGATAAAGTTCTACATGATTTAAGACTACAAATGAGTAGGGCTTTGTAGGATTCAGATCTCTGGGAGGTCCTACCTCTATTTTCAAATAGTCAGCCCTTTTCTTTTCTCTGCTCCTTATGGATTGGTGTGTGTTTTATGCAAAGTCAACTTTTGGGGGAATAAAAAATTCCCCTGGTTATTATTAATCATCAGTCATGACTAAGTGAAAAGATACTCTATTTACCTTTAGTCTGAACACAAAGTCTTTCTGAGTTGTATAAAATGAATTTGAGCTAACCTATGTTCTCAAAACGAATTAGGTAGTGGTGAATGGAGGAGTTTTTAAATCTAAAAACCCATATGAATTAGTCTTAAGTAATCTGTAGTCTCTCATACCCTATTTGAAAAATTTGGGTACACACGAACATTTTAAGGCATTCACATCCATCAGGATGTGAAAGGACCTACCTTTCTCTACATTAAAAACAATTGTTTTCAAAGATTACTTCTTTTTTAAATGCAGTTAGCCTCCATAACCTCAAATATTTTTGTCTTTTTCATTATATACATGAGCTTGTCACAGACTTTTACATTTTCTAAAGTCTTACAGCATTTGGATTTTTGGTAGCTCTACTGGCCATGAGTTTTCATCTTCAGGAGAAGAGAAAATAGACATCTCTAAAACTATCAATAATGGATAACTACAGTTTGCTCTCTTATTAAGGTATTTTTTGTGACCTTATCCTTACTACTTGACAATTCTGCACAATAATATTTTATTCTAACTCAAAAGTATTATAGTTCACCTTCTACTTTCCTAAGAAAGACAGCAGGTTTCAGAAAAAGGCAAGCTTTCAGTAGTTAAAGTTGTGAACAACAATACTTGGTATGTCTAAGTACACTCTCTGAAAATTTATATATATTAATGAAAAAAACCTGTGGAAAAGTTACTTATCCCCCGAGACTCATAAGTACATGGTTATTAAACAAAATAAAAAATTTCTCATAACAAAATGAATTGTTTTTTATTAATAAGAAATTCTTTATAGAAATGAATGGTTCACTCAGCTTAAAATTATATAAATAAATAGTAGCAAAGAAACACATAAACCTTTCCCAATCAATAAACTATCTTTTCTAGAATCAAGTGTGATGGAATACAGTCTGTCAGTAGACTATGTGTGACTATAATTGTCTTAATGAAGGAAAGAAAAGTGTAATTATTTCGCACTAAATTACATTCTCAACAACATAATAGAGACTAAAATTATCATCTCATCTACAGAATTTTCATGTAAGATGGCAGATAAAGACAAAAGCTTTAATTACCTATAGGTACAATATTATAACATGGAAAGTCCAGATGGAACTTTTTAATAGAATCACAAATTGCACAGCTCCCTGTCATGGAATACTAGGTAACCCTTTTGAGGTTACCATTTAGAGTAAAACAGATTTATTAATAATCAATGCTCTTATAGGACTAGGAATGTTATCGGCTCATCCAAGATGAACACAACAGCAAACTTAAGCCAACAATCATTTTAATTTTTGCCTTTCTTACTATACACATCGGATACAAACCCAATTGGCCCCTTTTTAGCTAGTAATGTCTAATGCAGGAAGACAGGAATAAGCAGAGTAGAAAGCACCTGTCAGCTCTATTTCCCACTCTCCTTGATTAGCATGAAACATTAATAGGCTTTCAGAAATTCTGGCCTGAAATGGGCTTTGCCTGAGAACGTGTCTGTCTTTACAGCACAAAAGCCACTGTCATTTTAAAGAAAGGGCAGATAACTAAAGAAGCGTCTTTCTTGAAATTTATATCTTTTCCCATACAATGACAAATTATTTTAATAATGGGAATCACACACATTGCCATTTGTATAATGTTTCCCATAAAATTCTCCCATTAAATTTGCTCCTTTACTTGACTCATCTTTTTTTTCTTCTAGAATGACACACACAAAATG